>NC_079134.1:57365600-57645600 GCF_945859705.1 Episyrphus balteatus | reverse complement strand
GATACAAACTGCTCAGGGCGGTTTTGAACATGTCGTCGCCTGAGAATTGTTTTGTCGTATACGCCAATTTTGGAATTTTGGGAAATCGCATTTTAAGGTTTGAGCTTCTATAAAAAAAAAAACTGACCGATAGATTTTTTTCAATTTTTAATAGAATATTTTGTGCGATATCTTCTTTATATTTATGTTGTCAAAATTGTCACATCTAGTTTGGCTTTCAAATTATTGGGGTTTTTACCCAAAATCAGTTTGTCGTAAACGCCACCAAAATCAACTTTTTTTCCATCCCATACACGTACGACAAAGTAGGCGCACGTACGACATTCCAATACCAAGACAAATAAAAAAGTAAATTTTCAAATTTCACAGTTCGTTTTTATTTATTAATAAACATTTAAAAAATAGTTTCTTATTACATAGTAGTAAAATAAATAGATTAAAAACAAAGAATAAAACAATAAATATGACCATAAACATGGAAAAAAAAAATTTAAAAAATTTTTTTTTAACAAAAACTAAAAGCCATTCTATGACTATGAAACATGAAAGAAACAACAAATAAAACAATAAAACCGCGACCTTTTTTCACTTCAAGACAGCGCGCTAGAACGAAGCGCCGCCCGCGACCGACGGTCGACTTGTTGTTCTTTTGTGCTCGATACAAGATCAATAAGTGTACAGCAATAAAACAATAAAACAGCGACCTTTTTTTCGCGAAGAACAATGGCGCCTTAAAAAAATAATTTTCGACCAGCAGGTGTTTTTGCAAGCGGGTGCAATAACAAAACTCACAGCAACCCTTTTTCGCTTCGTTCACGACAGCGCGCGTGAACAAAGAGGCGCCACGGCGAGGCGCCCATGACTACAGTCGACTTGTTGATCTTGTGTGATCGATACAAGAGCAATAAAACAATAAAACAGCGACCTTTTTTTCACTTCACTTCGTTGAAGCAACCTTTTTTAACTTCTTTCAAGACAGCGCGCTTGAACGAAGTGGCGCCCGCGACCGACGGTCGACTTGTTGATCTTGTGTTTTTGATAGAAGATCAACAAGTGTACATATTTATGAGCCACACCCACTTCCATATTGTGTCAGATCGGTTCTTGCGACCGAGGATGAGGTCAAGATACTTGCGGCAGGAACAAACGACAAGAACCATTAATTAAACACAACATTTGAGATGTCTCTGAAATGCACTTTTTTCTTCCTTGCACCTCTAGGAATAAAGTAAAACCTCAAGTAGCGCAGAGCTTAATGCAGCCCATAGTTTTTAAAGTCGTTGTCCCTATAGCACATGAAGTCCTTATTTTCAATAAATACTTTTCTAGTAGGTATATTATATCTGTTTATATTCTATTTCGGATATAAACAAACATGTAAGAAAAAACAATTTTAAAATTTCTTTCGAAACTTTCTACCGTATCGGTTTTGTACGACGTACGACAAACCAATACTGAAGAAAAAAAAGCTGAAAAATACATAGAATTTTTGTCGTAAACGCCAAAAGTTGGCGCTTACGACAAACCAACGCTAATCCAATGCTTATTTTGTGGATATACGACAAAATGCACACTAATTATCTCAGTAACGGTAAACGATAGGACAAATCTGATAACAGAAATGAAAAGAGAACGTTCTAAAACCTATTACTACATATCCAGTTTAAAAAAGTCCATTTTGGCGTTTACGACAAAACAACTCTCGGGCGACGATGTTCAAAAGTGCCCCACCATACTTGTTCAAAACTGCCCCAACTGTGTCAACGACATAAAATGTTGAATAAATATTTAACATTAATATATTCATTCAAAAATGCACCGTCAATTAGTTTAAAATTCATTAACCATTAACAAAAATTGTATTGCGTTTTGAAATCACGTACCAATTTTTTTTTAAACTCTTGCAACTAAAAAACTGAAATAATGCAAAATCACTATAAAAATCACCTTCCACCTATAAATCTGAAAGTCAACCGAGATAACGATGCAAAGTCATTGACATTTATGGATATCGTGTTGACGGGTTCAAATATCGAAATGCTTCTAAAAAAGATTGATATACTAAAATTTTATATGCAGTGTTCAAATGTGCCCCGTGTTCAAAACTGCCCCACTCTCCCCCATTGATATTAAAATTAAAATTAAGAAAACTTAAAAAAAAAAATTTGCAATACAATTTTTTTAAAGTTATTTAATGAATTTTATGTGTCAATCTTTAAATACGAGAGCAATTCGCAATTCAAATTAAAAAAGTTTGGGGTTTTTTCATTGAACCAAAACATTGATGTACCGTCGACGAGCCGGCAATAGTTTTTTCTTAAACGTTTTCCAACGGAAAAAGTATTGAGGTTTTTTGCCGACGAATTGATTCTTTTTTGTCTTTTAATACGAATCTACATATATTTTTACACTGATTTTAACACGCACTACAAATTTGACAGTTTTGCGAACTTCAAACGAAACTATTATTTAAGGAAAAAGATAATGGAAGAGAATTCGTTGTTTTTTTTATAAATAATAAATAATCTTACCTACAGTGAAAGATATTTTTCTTGTTTTTTGAAAATATTATTGTCAAATTTTTTGAAAATTGAATTTGGGTTTGGTCATTTGGATTTAAAATTTTGTCCGCATACAACGCCACATAATTTGTTTTCATTTTGATAACATATATTTACCATATAGATGTAGAAAAAACTTTATTTGATTGTTTGGTTGCCATATAAAAACTAAAATTTTTTGGCAGATGGACTGCCCGACAAAAATGTTTTTTTGAATAAATGTGTGAGAGAAATTTTCGTTCCTTCGGGGCCCCCTGAGAATGGGGGCCCTGGGCATGGGCCCCGTGTGTCTTTATGGTAAAGACGGCATTGTGGAGGCGCGCAATCGCAATTTCTGGATACGAAGCATTTATAATTTTGGATATGGAACATTAAGCTAAGAATTGGAGCAAGTAAGTCAATTTCATATTATTTTCCTAAAGCAAATTGTTTGCATGTATCTACCAAAATTATAATTAAATAAATGTTATTTTCATAATTATTGAAAACTTAACTGTGTCGTTATGCACGCACTTACTCCTAAATGGCTTTGAGGAGTAAGTACGTGTTACTGGAGTTATGTTTTAAATAAATATTTTTATTAATATAAGTTTATTTTATTATAATATTAGGTGTGTTTTTTATTACCACCGGTCTTAACTGGACAAAAAAAACGCCTCGGGGCTTAACCTGAAATCTTGGCAGCACTGTATATTGAATGTTCCGAAAACAGCTGACACAACAAAAATTTAGAGTTATCATATTTTTCGCTTTCGTCATTTTCTTGTATTTTTCATGTATGTTTTACAAAGAGATATAAAAATGTATGCTAGCAAAACTATTTTAATACATTTTGTCCTTCCAAACATCAGTTTTCACGTTTTTAAACAAATTCTAAACAATTTATGAAAAAATTAGTTTGGTAGCACAGATTTAAAACTCTTCAAAAAGTTAAGCCCAGAGAAATCTCCGGGCTAAACAACTAAGCCCAAGGGGCTAAGGTGTTGTTGTATTTAACATGTAAATTGCTTAGCCCAGACTGCGTTTTTTTTGTCTAGTTAAGACCGGTGGTAATAAAAAACACACCTATTAGTAGATTCATGCATTCTAATTTTCTTCAGGAAAATAATATGAAATTGACTTTATTTACTCATGAATTATTTACCTTCCACTGAGGAGTTAAATTTACTTTAAAAAGTAGTATTTTCATCATATTGTAAGGTTAAATATGGACCTTACTTTTACTTCTAGTAATTTTTGTTTGAAATTCATACTAAAAAAGGCTTTAAAATAAAGTAAATCAGAAGCTACGAATTAACTAGAAAAGTAAGGTAAATTTGATTTTATTGGGGAGTCATCCCTATATAAACTTAACATTATAGTTAAATATACCAGAAATAAGGTGGTACATACTTTATTTTCTCTCCGTGGTTTTGTTTATTTGAAGGATCTATTTTGGTGTGAATACCTAATTGTTGGCTGTGAATAAATAGTATAAGACATGTTGATGTCTGAGAGCTAAACCTCTGAGTAATAGAGCTGTAGCAAACCGTATGTATTCGTTACTTAAATGCGGGTATTCACTTCAGTACCGAGTAACGAAACGTTACTGCCCAAATAATTTCGTTACTCGTATGTTTCGTTACTTAGTACTGAACAAGTAACGAAACATGCGAAACATACGAAACGTGCGAAACGTGGGAAACATACGAAAAATACGGAACATACGAGTAACGACGATACTCCAATTCCAATACCAATTTGGAAATGCGAAACGAAATCAAAATGGTACACTGCATTTGTCGTGTGCGCATTATTTCGCATCTCGCATCGGTTCGGTATCATCATTTATGTATTTTACGATTTTGTTGTTCTGTTTTTGTGTATGTTTATCAAAAGGGGTAAATAAGAATTCTGTTTCTTTCTCTTTCGTACCTGTTTTTTATGGACATGTGCGTGTGGAGTGAATTATGTGAAAGTGTGTTTGAGTGTATAGTAGATACATTCCAATTAGAATACCAATTTGGATAGGTATACAAAATGTGAAACAAAAACAAAATGGTACACTGCATCTGTTGGGGCGTAGCCGTACTTGTATTCTGTTTTCTCCTTTTTTCCTTTTGTAATTAATAAAAAGAATTTTTCTTTTCCTTTGTTTGATTTGTTTAATTTATTTTATTCTTTAGTTTGATTCAAAAAAATAATTACAATTTTGGTTTTATTCGTGGTTTAAAGTTTTTGTTTTTTTTTCTTTTGATTTCAAGTAGGTACTACTTTCTTGCTTGTGTGTGGTGAGGTGGTGTCTGACATGAGTGACGACAACTTTGAATGAGAATATGGAATGAATGTGATTGAATGAAATGATTGAATGGTTTTTTATTTTAGGTTGGCTGCAATGACAATTTTTAAGTTTGGACCGGGACCGGGTGTTCGTATATTCTTATGTCGCTTTCCAAAATTCAAGGAGTGACACTCCTAGCTAAATTGAAAAAGGAGTGAATTTTTGGAGTGAATTCTTCACTCCCAAAATTTTGAAGGAGTGACGGAGTGATTACCAATACTTCTACACTTGACTTCATGTACTGCTTGTCAAATTGTTGGGTGGTTGTTTTAACTTTTTTTTGTGAAGGAAATTATATTTATTTACAAAAAAAATCAATAAAGTATTGTAAAAAATCACTAAAAGTGAATTTAAAAGATTGTGTTATTATTTTATTCATTATTTCGTATTACAAAAACATGCAAAGCAAACGTCAAAACACTTCACTTGTCAAATTCTTCGTGAACAAATTCCAAAATTGCACGAAAAAGGAGTGATTCATTCGTTTTTGGAAAATGACATTATTTGAATCTTGAATTGTTTGGTTTCTTAATTATGTTAGTTATGATTCTATTTAACTATTTCTGGTAGGGCTGTAAAAGTAACGACAAAATGAGTACCCGCATGTATACGTTACTTTTGGTTCTAGTACCCGCATCAACGATATCGTTACTCGTTACTTTCGTTACTTTAGGTATATTTCGTATGTTTCGCATGTTTCGTATGTTTCGTATGCTTCGTATGCTTCGTATATTTCGTATATTTCGTGTGTTTCGTATATTTCGTATATTTCCTACATTTGGTATTTTTGTTATGTCTCACGTTAAGAACTTATTATTTTGGTTGTTTTTTTTTTTTTAATATATATTAAAAGTAAAAACGACATTAAAAATTTAATAATGCAAGATTTTGAATGACAAGAAATCTTTTTTAAAATGGTATACAAATATTCTCTAGCTCAACTAGCTTAGCAAAGAGTAAAGTTTTCAAGAATTTGCTTTCAATATCAGATTTTCGATGTACCTAAAAGTATTTTTTTTTAAAGATATGAATGTGCCGGTGCTGAATAAAGTTTTTACCAGAAAAGTAATAGGTATTTGTTGAATACAGAAAAGCCTTTGAAAGCATTGAATAATTACAAATAGAAGTGGACACCCAGGGAAACTTCCGCTGTAAAATTGTCGGCGCTAGTATCGTGCGTTGAATTAAAAAAGCAAATCCAACAATCCAAAAGCAAATCCAGCAACCCAAAATCAAATCCTAAACCAATTATACATATAGGTAAATGTTTACCTATTTCAAAAAGTGGAGATAGCCTAGAGGATAAGGTGAATGTTTGGAAGTTTACCTGCCTAGGTTCGAATCTGACGGGAAATTGAGATTGTTTTTTTTTTTTTACATTACTAGAATAAAAATTAATTAAATTTGTCAAAAAAAAAAATCTCCGCAAAAATAAAAAAAAAAAAACAAATTTCAAATTTTACCGGTATTCGAACCTAGGCCAGTAGGAGTAAAAGGCATCGTCCTTGTTCTCTAGACTAATATGACTTTTCAATATACGAAAACTTATTTCAATACAAGCTCTTTGAAATGTATAATAAAAATCATTAATTTTTTTATGAGGGTTTAAAAAAAATTATTAGTTAAGACTCAACTCGAAAATACATGATAGTTGAGGAGCAAACATGTAGTTCATCTATCTTCCGGTACGTTGTGGTCGCATGAGTAATCTGCGGTGTCACTTCTATTTGTAATTATTCAATGTTTGAAAGGTTTTGCGAACATAACATAAGTTTAAGTTTGAGTCTTAAACCTCTGAGCTTATGGTTTATGGATTGTTTCTTTTAGAGAAAGTATGTGTTAATGATGCGAGACAAGTGTTGCGAGCTTAACCTCTGAACTCTTAGATTATTATAAGCCCACACGGAGAAAAAAATAAGGTGTGAAGGTGAACCACCTTATTTCTGGTACATTTAACTTTAATGTAAAGTTAAAATAGGGATGACTCCCCAATAAAATGAAATTTACCTTACTTTTCTAGTAAATTTATAGTTTATGATTAACTTTAGAGTAAAGCCTTTTTTTGTATGAATTCCTAACAGAAATTACTAGAAAATTAGGTACATTTTTTACCTTACTATAAGGCTGAAAATATTGATTTTTAGGTAAATTGAACTTCTCTATGGAAGGTATATAATTCAATTACAGATTGGATCAAATAAAGTCAATTTCATTTTTATTGATGACATTTTTCTAAATAAAATTGTATGCATCTATCTTACAAAAAATTATTTAAATAAAAAAAAAGGTTTGTAATTATTGAAAAACATAACTGGGTAAAATGTACTTAATCCTCAAAGCCATTTAGGAGTAAGTTCGTAACGTATCAAACATTTTTGTCAAAAACGACATTATATCCGAACTTCGTGGAAACATATAACTTTGCGAACAAAAATTACAAAAAAACACCTTATTGTTTCACACAAATAATTAAGTCAAATTAACGATAAAAAAATAAACATTAATTATAAACGACTTACACGTGAATGCATTTCGAACGCTTCGGTGGCGCTCATCATCAGCACTAACTCAATTGACAAAAACAATTATTAGTTTTGGTAAATCCAGAGCGAAGAAGAAACAGTTAGATTTTTTGTAAGTAAAACTACACAAGAGAGAACAAAGGTGATTGAATGTGTCCTCCATCCACATTCAAATTGTTGTTTTCTTTTTCGATGAAATAGCTTTCATAAGCATCAAGCATATTAAAGTTGTTTACATTTTTTATTAATGTTATGATGTGCTCTTTCTCATCAGAACCATGACCTTCCGCAATTACATGATCCGCAAAAGCCGATTGTTTTAGTTTTTTTTTTTTGATGCAATTGCAATGTTCTTTAAATCTAACATTCAAGTTTCTTTTTGTTTGTCCAATGTAACGTCGTTTGCAAACTCCACATTCAATAGCGTAAATTCCCGATTTTTGTTCTTGGTCAACTTTATCTTTTGTAGATGCAAAAATGTTTTTTAGTTTTTGGCTATTAGAGAACACTGGTGAATTGTTATGTTGATTTAAACGGTTTTTAAATTTATTCATTATTTCTGGGACATAATTAAAAACTTCTCTTTTCATTTCATTCGTGAAATCCAAACAATTTTGCTTAAACAAAGTTGATTTTTCATTTTGGTACACTTTCATTGAATGCTTTTTTATAATGGAATCCACAAGAGTCTTTGAATAACCATTTAAACTAGCTACATCAAGTATGTACTCATATTCTTTTTTAAAATTTACTATAGATAGTGGAAGATTGAAAATACGATGTGCCATGGAATGAAACGACGCGTGTTTATGTTGAACAGGGCAATAAGAATTTCTAGTTATTATTCTTTTTGTACTAGTTGGCTTATGGTATATTCCCACATCAATTTTGTCCAACTTTCTTGTCAGTTCCAAGTCTAAAAAGGCCAGTTTTTGATCCACTTCTTTTTCACTTGTGAATTTTATTGATTCGCATTGATTATTTAAAAGGTTTAAAAAATTATCACTTTCAGACTCTTTTAAAATTGTAAAAATGTCATCCACATACCGATAAAAAACTTCTGGTAAACTACCTTCAGCTTTCAATTTCATTTCAAGCTTTGCCATATAAATTTCAGCAATGAAAGGACTTAGAGGGTTACCAATGCTTGTACCTTTTGTTGACTTAAAATATTCACTGCGAAACTGGAAAAAAAACTATGGTTCATACACATGTTGGCAGCTTTTGTATAAACAGATCTTTTTTCACTTGGCACATCATTTTCTATAAGATAATCATCTAATGCCTTAATAGCTTCATCAACAGGCACACTCGGAAAAAGAGACACAACATCATACGAAAACATCTTTTCACCCGGTTTTAAAAAAAAACTAGGTTCTGTATATTTTTACAAAACTGTAGGGAATTTTTCAGCGACGCATTTTTAATGGGATTTAAACAACACATTTCCCGTACCAACCACTTAGCCACTTTGCTACACGCAGTATCTAAGCTCGGAATAATGGGTCGTAAAGAATTTCCCGGTTTATGAATTTTTGGCAAACCGTGAATACGAGCAACTTTTGGGTTGGGTACAATTAACGAAAACTGCAATTTTTTGTTATTAAACACATCACTTATTTCTTTTCTTAGGCTATTCACTTCATCTATCATTTTTGGCAAAGGATTTTTCTTAACTTTTTCATAATTTCCTTCTTCAATTAACTTTTTCATTCTTTTGTCATAATCATCTTTACGAAATCCCTAGTTGTAACGATTTTCCGAAAGGTGGCCCGAAACTGGAGACGGCCGAAAATAGGCAACTCTACCCTATTCGACGAGAACAGGATTCGAACCCACGACGACGTGACGTTGGGCAAGCACATTGAATCGGCACTACAGCGCCTTTTTAGTTTTCTTTTCGTTTTTATTTTTCATCATCTTAAAACTATCTTAAAGCTAGACAAAAATTCATAAAAACTAACCTACTTATAAAATACTTAAAACTAACTCACTGGCCCTCTACGGGCACTCTTAGTTATACTTCATGTTTCTAAATACTAATGCCTTTCGGCATTTAAAACTATTTTAATTCAAATACATATTTCGAGGTTTTGTTTTTTCCAGGAAATAATTTACAAAAAACTTGGACTATGATCATTTTTTTTTTGTATTAAAACTTACAAACTAATTATTATAACTACTTAAACTACTTAAAACTACTTAAAAACTATTTAAAGACTAAAAAATCCTAAGCAAGCAATTTTTGCTTGTTTTTTTGGCGTGAAAAAAATCCATTTACACTATTATGAAGCCACCAAAACTGGTGGCTGCCTCAGGGGGGATATAGCCGCTTAAACACACACTCTTGACTTCGAGAGTCGTGAGGGTAGTAAGCCCCAAAAATGTAACTTTTTGAAGAAACCATAGCTCTTGAAACGTTTTAAATTTTATTTGTTAAATAATTATTTTGTATATTTACAAAATAAATATTAATATGTATAAAAATAATATTTTTAAAATTTTTAAATCTTTTAAAATTGGTGGTTCAGCGCACGAAAGCACTTAAGGTACAGCCGCCACTGGTCATGGTATAAGAAGACAACGTATGATCATTAGAGTCGCCATTTTACAATATGGATTAATAAGTTTTTGACGTTTAATTTGGCAAAGTCAACATCAACAACAATTTCAATGGGGCAGCTGTCAAAAACTTAAGAAACCATCTTTTTTTTTCTTTCATCTGACAGTTCTCGATACAGACTTTTTCTCGTGATCATACCTTCTCTTTTTATACCATGGGAACTGGTGACAATCACCTATTACCTTAGCCGATTCCACCCTAACGGCCATATTATTCACTAGTTTAAAAAATACATCTGGATGTAAAATTGTCAAATGTCAAAAATAAATTCAAATCCAAAATAGTTATCCCTATTTTTACTGTGAAATCAGTTAAAATATAGTTAAAAATGACTATTTTGGATTTATTTTATTAAAATTAAAATTAAAATTAAATTATTATATTAAATAATATATTAAATTTAAATTGAAATTGTATTAGTAATATAATTTACGCATGGACTTGTTACAGAATTCGTTAGTAAAATAATTTACAAAATGATGTATTCATTTTAACTTTTTTCATTTCAGAATGTGTTCCCGCAAGATATATTCTTGCAGTTCTCGGATCTTTGGGTATGGCCATAGTATATGGATTAAAGGTAAACCTCAGTGTGGCAATGGTGGCAATGTTGAATCACACTGCTATTGAACACGGATCAATATATGAATCTATAACGAGTCTTGGAAACAACACTTCTTCTGGAGAAAACTGTGGAAGTTCTGACAACGATGCAGGTGCTGCACCCGAGGTAAGAAAATAATTTATAAGGAATTGGTTAAAGTAAACCGTTCATACAAATCGAATGGTACAAACAAAAACAGAGTCAAAAATATAAGTCAGTTTTCTATGAAACTAGGCAAATCACACAGCTTCTTCTAAAAACGACAAGACTGTTTCGACATTTTTTCCAAAACTTGGACTCAACCAATCCTATTATTTAATTTATCCATCGCACTCCTACTTAAAAAAATAATTTTTTTTTTGGAGACATTGTTTTCAATTTATATAGAAATATAGTATTAAATTAATACCCTTGCACATTAAAGCATGAACAAATGCTACAAATATTAAACACGAACTCCAAATTTGACTATTTGAATTTCTGTTTTTAGATTTTATTTCAAAAGTTGTGCCTTTACTTGAATATAAGTAACACAATTTTCTGCTAGTATTTTGCTCTTCTAAGCAATTTGCTTGAAAGTGAAATGAACTCACTTTTCAATTTCACTTGCAATGAAATTGCATGTTCTACATTTCGATCATTTTGAAAACTTCGAAATTGCTTTGAACTTTCAGATTGTCAATTTTGTTAGAAAATTTAAGCTGAATTCGAAAGAAAAGATAACAAGACAAACTGTCAACATCCACAAACTTGACGAGGTGGTTAAGGCGTTTTGTTGCTAATATAATGTGCTCTGCTCTGCACACGTCGCGTCGTGGGTTCGAATCCATTTATCGTCGATTAATTTTTTTTTTCAATCCAAAATTTTTGTATTTTGAACTAAATTAACAACTTACAAAACCATAAAAGTATTAGTTTTGATAATAATGAGTTACACTCAAAATTTACGCGGGCGGACACTTATCACGTTCACGTTTTTAGATTTTTTTCAGTTTTGGATAAAAGAAGAATCGTAAAAGTTCTTTTTTTTTCTAAGTCCATTTTCAGCCGATTTTCATATAGAATATATATTAAGAACAGCACTTTGCTTTGAAAACACATACTTTAAACTGATGTCGAAGTTGGGTAAATGACGAAAAAATGGCATTTTTGTTAGCTTATAAGTTCTAGGTGGTTTCACCGAATTTCACCATATGTTTTATACATTGTTGAAAAAGTCTAAATGTCTTCTACCCAAAACTGTAAAAAAATTAATATGGGTACAAATTCGACGAAGCTAGATTTTTTTCAATGGGTCAAGGTCAAGGTCCAAAATCCGTTTTTTGTCCCTAACTCCAGATTTTATACAAAACGTGATAGGTCTCCGCCCGCGCATATTATTCAACTTTTTTTTTGTCACACAGTGTATTTTCTCCAAAAATTCATTCAAAAAGGCACCAATTTCACGAATGTGAATTCAATTCAATTCAAATGCAGAACACCTAATTTCATTTTCGGCAAATGAATTCGCAAATTCGGCGAACCCCACATGCGGAGCCGTAGTGTGAAGCAGAGAGTTGTGACCCCATCCGAGATCATGATTATCGTCGCAAAAAGTGAAATGCAGAACATAGGTGAAAATTCAAGAAAGTGTGAATCCGTTCATTAGATATATCAATGAGTTTTATAAACTTATAACATAATATTGGGGCGTATTGGTAAACATTGTTTAAGTTGCTTTAAGACATAGGAAGATATGACAAGTGTAAAATAAAACAAAAAATCACGCTTGTTGACAGGAGTTATATTTAAATTAAAATTAAAATTAAAATTAAAATTAAAATTAAAATTAAAATTAAAATTAAAATTAAAATTAAAATTAAAATTAAAATTAAAATTAAAATTAAAATTAAAATTAAAATTAAAATTAAAATTAAAATTAAAATTAAAATTAAAATTAAAATTAAAATTAAAATTAAAATTAAAATTAAAATTAAAATTAAAATTAAAATTAAAATTAAAATTAAAATTAAAATTAAAATTAAAATTAAAATTAAAATTAAAATTAAAATTAAAATTAAAATTAAAATTAAAATTAAAATTAAAATTAAAATTAAAATTAAAATTAAAATTAAAATTAAAATTAAAATTAAAATTAAAATTAAAATTAAAATTAAAATTAAAATTAAAATTAAAATTAAAATTAAAATTAAAATTAAAATTAAAATTAAAATTAAAATTAAAATTAAAATTAAAATTAAAATTAAAATTAAAATTAAAATTAAAATTAAAATTAAAATTAAAATTAAAATTAAAATTAAAATTAAAATTAAAATTAAAATTAAAATTAAAATTAAAATTAAAATTAAAATTAAAATTAAAATTAAAATTAAAATTAAAATTAAAATTAAAATTAAAATTAAAATTAAAATTAAAATTAAAATTAAAATTAAAATTAAAATTAAAATTAAAATTAAAATTAAAATTAAAATTAAAATTAAAATTAAAATTAAAATTAAAATTAAAATTAAAATTAAAATTAAAATTAAAATTAAAATTAAAATTAAAATTAAAATTAAAATTAAAATTAAAATTAAAATTAAAATTAAAATTAAAATTAAAATTAAAATTAAAATTAAAATTAAAATTAAAATTAAAATTAAAATTAAAATTAAAATTAAAATTAAAATTAAAATTAAAATTAAAATTAAAATTAAAATTAAAATTAAAATTAAAATTAAAATTAAAATTAAAATTAAAATTAAAATTAAAATTAAAATTAAAATTAAAATTAAAATTAAAATTAAAATTAAAATTAAAATTAAAATTAAAATTAAAATTAAAATTAAAATTAAAATTAAAATTAAAATTAAAATTAAAATTAAAATTAAAATTAAAATTAAAATTAAAATTAAAATTAAAATTAAAATTAAAATTAAAATTAAAATTAAAATTAAAATTAAAATTAAAATTAAAATTAAAATTAAAATTAAAATTAAAATTAAAATTAAAATTAAAATTAAAATTAAAATTAAAATTAAAATTAAAATTAAAATTAAAATTAAAATTAAAATTAAAATTAAAATTAAAATTAAAATTAAAATTAAAATTAAAATTAAAATTAAAATTAAAATTAAAATTAAAATTAAAATTAAAATTAAAATTAAAACTACGTTATAAGTTTATAAGACTCATTCATCTAATTTAATTTAAATTACAATTAATTAAATAGATCAATGAGTTTTATAAACTTACTAGCTGACCCGGCGGACTTCGTTCCACCTTTTCTAGTCTTTATTTCCAATTTTTGACTGTGTGTGTGAAACTTTTCCAATTAAAACACAAATCGTTTCTCAACAAATCTAATCTAGTATATAACCGCGAGCCCACAGGAAATTTTGGGAGTGCAAGTATAACCAAAATGTGAGTATGCAGTTTTAAAGCCTTATGTGTATAACGAATTTAAAAGTCTAGCAGCTTTAAATCGCGGCCTGTTATGGTTTTTGCGGGTTCGACAGAAAAAAACAAAAAACATATAAAAAATGTTTCACAATAATAAAACACTTTGATTTTCGACAAAAAATTGCGATTAAAAAAAATTGGTTGGTCTTCGAATGTTTAAAATTCAGAGTTACATATATGTATTTTTCAATAATGAATTATAAAAAAATTAAAAAAAAAATGTTTTCTCAGAAATAAAAAAAAAGTTTATGGTGGACCAACCTTACCGTTTATTTGTATGAAAAATAGATGTTTGCCGATTCTCAGACCTATCCGATATGTGTACAAAATTTCATATAAATCGGTCCAGCCGTTTCGGAGGAGTTTGGTAACATCATCGCTAATCATAAATAACGTAGAGTACGACAGATCTAACTGATGAGCCCACTGTCGTACCTGGGCGAAACGCTTTATAAATTTGGAGTTGAGGTCACTTGAGTTTTAAAATTTATAGAGCGTTACTGTAGAACAATTTTACTCTTAGAATGTACCCAAGAATCCTATGCCGCAGCTATCTCATATAGCACCAGAATAGTTACTGAAAACTGCTAATAAATAAATTTATAATGGAACGGGTCGTTATTCTGCATTCCAAAATTCTGTATGACCAAAATTCTGTATTTGAATAAAAAATTCTGTATGAACATAATTCTGTATTCCATTCTGCTTTTCTATTATTCTGTATTTCAAAATTCTTTAAATCCAAAATTCTGTTTTCAAAATTCTGCAAATCCATTATTCTGCTTTTTGGAATTCTGTATATTCCAAACATATACATTTTTATCTTTCCTGTTGAACAATTTATATTCAATTAACAAATTAAGTATAACAGTGTATAAGAGCCGTTTGCTAAAACAAAACTTAGGGATTTATGTTCTACATAAAACCTTAGTTGACAGTCTACGCAGAGGAAAAATTAGGGAATATGATTTTATGTTCTACTTAAATTCAGTTTTGTGTCAGCAAATGGCAAGAAAGATCTTACAAAAAAAGAGAAATAAACCCTTACCTTTGAAAAAAACAAATACCTACAAAATAACAAAAAACAATTTGATGAAATATGTACATAATGAAGATTCTTGGCTAAATATTACTCGTATTTTGGTGTTCAGGGTATGTCATTGCCATATGCAAATTAATTCGGGAGATACACATTAGGGTGGGTCACAAAAATGGAAATTCGTTTTTTTGATTTGGTACCTCGAAAAATCGATTGCTAGACACCGCTTTTCAATTTTCCAATTTTACATCAAGCTTCTACTAAAAAAAATATTTTTTTTATTAATTGATTTTTAGCCAATTTTTTTACATATTCTTGTAGAAAATTGAACGCTCTACAAAAAAGGTTAAATACACTTATTTGAACTATCTAACCGTTTAGTAGATATTTGAGGTCCAAAAATCGAGAAAATCTTTAAAAATTCGTTTTTTGTTTTTAATTTTGTAACAAATTGAAAAATTATAATAATCAAACGCGCAAGACATATTCTTGTAGTAAATAGATTGTTCCACAAAAAAAGGTCTTGTTAACTTTTTTTATTAATCTAACCATTTGAAAGATATTCGAGGTCAAACTTAAACAAAAATATAAAAACTTTTTTTACTTTTCAAAATTTTCTACTTCACTGAAAAGTCATTATTATTAAATTAGTAAGATGGATTATTGTAGAAGGCTTAAATGTTTTACAAAAAAGTCGTTGGCCTCAAATTGGTTGCTTTAACTGTTTAGAAGATAGATTTCCTACAGGAATATGTAAAAAAATTGGCAAAAAATTCAATTAATAAAAAAAACATTTTTTTTAGAAGAAGCTTGATGTAAAAATGGAAAATTGAAAAGCGGAGGACCTTCCCATTAAAATAAAGAGCTCAAATTTGGTGAGTATATTCTAGAGGTGTCTAGCAATCGAGTTTTCAAGGTACCAAATCAAAAAAACGAATTTTGATTTTTTGACCCACCCGAATACTCATACTTTACTTCAAAGTATTTTCTGCAAAGAAAATAACAAAGATCTGTATTCCAAAATTCTGTAAATGATAAAAGAAAAATTGTTTTGATAATGAAAAAAAAATGCGCACTTTTTTTCTTTATCAAAACAATTTTTCTTTTATCATTTACAGAATTTTGATATCCAGAATTTTGTCTTTACAGAATTTTAGAATACAGAACTTTGAATTTACAGAATTTTAAAATACAGAATTTTGAATTCACAGAATTTTAAAATACAGAATTTTGGAATACAGAATTTTGAAATCCGAATTTTGGCCCATACAGAATTTCGACCCCAACCAAATTTATAATTTTAATATTTGCCCAAAAATAATTAAAACTGTTTTTGCCCATATAATTTACGTCAGTCATTTTCTATATACTAACGGTCTCATTTATTAGATTTCACTAAACAGCTCTAAACAGCTTCATAGTTATACAATGCATAAGGTTTTATGTAGCCTTAATGCAACGTTACATAAATTTTCATTTATAAAACATTTTCCTATCCATTATAGTCATGCTAGGTTTGTGTCCAAATAAGTACTAAAACTGGAAAATTAGTATTTTTAATCACGACAAACAACTCCATCTGTCGATGAAATAACTCCATCTGCTCCGAAAATAAACAAAAAATTAAAACAAAACAAAAAAAAAAAGAAAAACGTGAGCGAAAGTTCTCGATGTCATACCTATGAGGAAGAAAATCTCTAAAAAAAAAAACAACACATTTCCTCATTTGTTTCACTAGATAACAAATTTTTCACATGCAAATATTTGTAATCCAAAAAAAGTACACCAATAAAAAAGATATACATAGGTACATCGAACATGAATCAATTTCTATGTAAAAAAAACAACACGCAAAATGAAAAAGAATAGAGAAAACACCACAAAAGTTAGTTAGGAAAAAATTTCAAAAAAAAAACACAATTTCTTATTTTTTGTTTTTATTCATTTCAAATTAATCAAATCAAATGCCAAAAATGAGTTCTTCAATTAAAAGAAAAATATACAAATGATTGCTGTTTTTTTTTTTCTTTTTTTGATGTGATTTTCAAATGACATTTGAGTAAAAAATATTCTTATTCAGGCTCTAAACAACCTTAAAACGCGTTTAGCTTATACAACTTCTATGCAACGTTGCATAAATTTTATAAATAGCAATTTTCTGTTTAAAAACATTATAAAGAGTGTTAAGTGTTATGCACTATCTATACTACGTTTATAAATTAGGCTGTAAATATATTATTTTTTGTTGTAGCCAAACTAAAAGTCCATTTTGTTTTTAACGAAAAAAAGTCACCTGAATATTTAAATATTAATTTTTGTTTTAGGTAAACTAAAAGCACAAATAAATTATATAATTATATAATATATAATTGTCTGTGCTAAAAGTCTGTTATCTCTTTATTTTTAAACTGAACTTAAAATTCTTCGTTAATTTAATTAAAGTAATGAAAACAAATATAATTAAAAATTAGATGTATGTACATATTTACTAAACATATTAAAAAAAAGCATTTGAAGATCAAAATAAGTTAAACTTATCGAAATTTGTGTTACTCGGGCAGACGACTTAAATGCCTTTTATTATTCAGTTTATTTTTCTCAATGACTATATTTTAACTTTTTTATTATGAATAAATCTAATCAAATCTAATCTAGTGTATGTACCCAAGAATCACACCCCAAAATACTTTTATCTCATTCCGGGACACCCTGCATATTAAATATATCGATAACAAGATAGTAAATATAAATATTGTTTTACTTATTACAGGGAGGACCGTTTGTTTGGAGTGAACCTCTACAAGGAACACTTCTTAGTTGCTACTTCTGGGGCTATATAGTGTCGCAAATTCCTGGTGCTCGGGTTGCTGAAAACTATTCGGCGAAATGGGTGATGTTTTTTTCAGTTGCCATTAATGTCATTTGTACGCTTCTAACTCCAGTTATGACAAACATTCACTACGTTGGCCTAATTATTCTACGTGTTCTGGAAGGCATTGGTGGTGGTGCCACATTTCCTGCCATGCATTGTATGATCGCTGCATGGGCTCCACCGAACGAAAGAAGTGTTATGTCTACTATAATTTATGTGGGAACAGCTTTTGGAACTGCAAAATCTATTTTAACAGCTGGTATACTTGCTGGTAAATTTGGATGGGAGTCAGTATTCTATGTAATGGGGGGTGCAAGTTGCCTGTGGATGGTGTTATGGGTCATTCTTGTTCAGGATAGCCCTAGCAAACAACCTCTTATTAGTTACGAAGAACGTACGATGATCAACTCACAGCTGGGTACAACACAAACTGAAGAAGTTACGGAAAAGCAACCTCCAGTGCCATGGAAGAAAGTTATGACATCTGTTCCTTTTTGGGCCATCTTAATAGCCCATGTCTGCAGCAATTGGGGCTGGTATATGTTTTTGATTGAAATTCCATTCTACATGAAGCAAGTTCTGAAATTTAATGTTTCAAAAAATGCTGTAGCCAGTGCTCTTCCATACTATCCAATGTTTTTATTCAGTATTGTTTTGGGAAAAGTTTTGGATACTTTAAAAGCAAAAGGTTAACTAAAAATTTTATTAAAGAATTCCATTAACCGACTTTTTTTCATTTAAGGCTACTTTTCAACAACGATTTGTAGAAAGACGGCAACTAGTTTTGCAACCTTAATACCTGGGATATGTTTACTAAGCCTCTGTTTTATTGGATGTCACAGAGACGCAGCTGTAGCTTTGATGACATTGGGCATAATAGGAATGGGTGGAATGTTCTCCGGATTTTTATCAAATCACATTGATATTGCACCTAATTACGCAGGAACTCTCGTAGCACTTACAAACACTGTAGCTACTCTTCCTGGAATAATAGTGCCGCTTTTTGTTGGATTTATTACAAAAGGAAATGTAAGTCTTATTAATGTTTTCAACAGTTTTTTATTTGAAAATTAACAATGTAAAATATATTTGAAACTCATTTTCAGCAAAATATTGGCGCTTGGAGAGTAATTTTCGGAGTAACGATCGTTCTGTTTACCATAGAATTCATAGTATTCACTCTTTTTGGATCAGGCGAAGAACAATCTTGGAATAAAACGATAGCAAAACATGACGCTGAAAGTGCAAAGCACGATGAAAGTACACCACTAAAAAAAAATAATGGATCTAGCCCAGTTCGTAGCGAAATTCTTTAAATATACTTGTAAGATTCATTTTATAACGGGGATTACACAGAAATCTTACAGAACTAACTTAAAAGAATTTTTACACCAAAGACGAACTTACAGTTGAAATAAGTTTTAAAAGTTGCAAAATTAAATACCACAAATGCTTTCAAACTCTCAAACTTTGAAAATACAACTTTCCACGAGCTGACAACTCATAGATTTTATCTAAAAAGCAGATCGATCAAGAATAATCTCAAGTAAATAAAGTAATTTCCGTAGATAAAACGTGTGTAATTCCCGTCTATGAGAAACTTAAGCTCAAAAATAAATTGAAGCCAAGTATAATTTTTATTTTATTATGTTAATATTTTGAGACATCTTCTATTGTACTTAATTTTAAGGAGTTATGTACTTTTTTATTAAAAAAAATACTTATTGAAAACAAAAATCTGCTAACTAACTAATTGAACAGAACTATCAAGTTCCAGCCATAAAACCCATGAGCTAGCTCGCATAGGCTTATGTCAAAATCAAACGAACTGCGTCGTTCTGTTTCTGAAAACTAGTGACTACGCTTTCAGAACAAAAAGGTCGCAAATAAGCAAAATTGTAAATTGTCGCTTTTCTGTCCAAACAGTCGCTATTTGGAAAAAAATAGCTCAACTGTATTCAATTTGTTTTAGGCTAGGCGCACACATGCGATTTTAGTCGCACGATTATTCAGTCGCAAAAATGGATCACACGCATTTCAATGCCGGTAAACACACATGCTTCTAAAAAATAGCCGCGATTAAAAAATTGAAAATTGTCCCATTTTTTTGGCGACGCGATTGTCGAAAATTAAAATGCAACAAATGGACCAGCATAGTTATGCACACACTTGCGACTAAACCGAAAACGACTAAAAAGTAGCGGTCCCAAAGAGGCCAAATCATGCGCACACATGCGATTTTCAACCACTCGATTTTTTAGACGCAAGAAATGAAACACATTATTTTAAATGAGAGTGCACAGACATGCGATTTTAAAATCGCAAAGTTTAAAAAAATGGATCCGGTTCTATTTTTCGCGATTTTTTTTTGCTGCACATAAGGATATATTATACAGAATATAATGCACCTGGCCGCACGTGCGACACTTGGAACAATTGTCTTAAGTACAATAATGGATATTACTAGAAATTCTTGTATAGTGGCTCTTTTTTTATAAACGATAGGAAATTTAAAAGGACAATTCCATAAAATTCATAAAAATTTAAGAGAAGACCCTCAGAAATTTACCCAGTACTATAGAATGAGTATTCAATGCTTTGGTGAAATAATGGTACTCGTGGGGCCTTAAATAAGATACAAACAAACACATTGCAGAGAATCTATTTCTAATCTGGTAAACAAGCTGTCAAACCCTTACAAAATTTTGAGACATTTATCACTTTACCACTTTTACAGTGAGTATCTCTTGGCTCTTTTGATCTTGAGAAAAAACATTGTTTGGTCGAAAAAAGTTGACCGTTTTTCGATAAAAAAAAATGCATCATTTTTTTATCGAAAAACGGTCAACTTTTTTCGACCAAACAATGTTTTTTCTTGCAATAAAAAATAGCCGCGCGATTTTTTAGTCGCAAGTGTGTGCACGGTACTTTTATGTTGCGACTGCGATTTTTTAGTAGCAACGACTGAAAATCGCATGTGTGCGCCTAGCCTTAAAGATAAAAAACACACAAGTTGTCTTGTTACAAGGTTTTTATTAACAACAGCCAAATAATACGTTAAGAAATTAGAAAAAGTCTTCATTTTACGAAATTATAAGGATCCCAAGAACACGAGGTAATATTATTATTATATACTTAAAATATTTTTTTTCTTTAACATAAGCCGTGTTCATAAGTACATAAATGTGCACTTACTTAATTAAAACTTTGATAAATAGATTGCTAGTGATAAACAAAACTATTAGTTTATTGTGGTACAGCGTAAAATTTTTGCTTACAAATATATAACTTATATTTTATTTAACCTTCAACAACAAACAGTTACCAATATTAAATGAAACAGTTGGCTATTTTGTGAGTCAAAAGCAAACTTAACAGCAGTATACAACAATCGAACTCGAGATAACAATCAAACATGGCATGACGGCTCTAACGATTTTGTAAAAAAAAATGAAATGTGAAAAATTTGGGCCGTAATTAACGGTTTTCCCTAAGAACCGATTTCAATAAAAAATTTTGAACATAAACGTTTTAGTGGCCTTAATATTAAAATAGCTGTGTTTTTTTTTTTTTGCCATTACTATCCGTATTTGCAAGTGGCGTTTGCATGCATTACAAAAACAATACGCAGCTGCCGATAGGAATAGAAGCTAAACCAAGCTTGGCATAGAATTTTGACGATGTGTATAAGTTTACGTTTTTCTTTCTCTTGGTTTGCACATACATTTTTGTTCAGTGTTGGTATTTGGGAAATCCTATCCTATTTTATTGCTAATATTAATTGATGGAGGTCCTGCAATATGATTTACCAGATCCCGTCCAGGATATTCAACTGATTCAACTAGCTGCTTTATTCATATTACGAACACGATGACGCTCCAGCCCATTAAGGACACGAATTTTAAAATTGGCTGATGAAGAGTACGGTAAAATCATTGGATGGGAAGATATTGTTCAATAAGCTACAAGATCTACTAACTGTAAAGTATTGGCTTTTTTTATGAATAAGAGTGAAAAACGTTACTTATTTGACAATCATAGCATTTTTTGTAGAAAAAGAAGAATTTATCATCGAACCATCATTAAAAAAAGGGCAATAGAGAGAATAAATTAATATTCGCATTAAAAACCAAAAAAACGGGCTCTATATAGCATACAAAATCAAGAAGCACACTTTAAACAATTTTTGTAACTAAATTTTACATAAAAATAAATTTTAACTACAAAAATAAATTTTTAATTCTTACCCATTTTTGACTAAAGTTAAAAATCACATTTTTTAAAGATTTTACCTGGTGCAGGTTTTCCTAAATAGCATAAAATTTATGAGTTTTCTGGCAAACTTGTAAGCAATTTTTTGTTCATTATTGTTTTCTTCAGCAGAATAAATTTATAAAACACTATGTTTATAATACATTTATCGAAGTAAATCGGCCCCAAAGTCAAAAAATTATCATGGGTAAGAAAAATTGAATACCTTTAATAATTAATATCTGAGCAATTAAAACATTAACATTTTTTAAAACATTTTAAACATTAACATTTTTTAAATGTAATGTACAAAGAATAGCATTTTTTTCTAAAAAGAGGCCTCTGGACAAATTTTTGAGAAAAACGAGGAATTTGGAAAATTTCTACACAGTTTGTGAGGTCCACAGAACACTTATTGCAAACTAATTTGCTAATGAAAGATTGACATTTAATCTAAAATTTGGTCTAGCCACATTTTTATATTTTAAATTTTGTTCATACCTTATTTTAATATTTCAGTAACAGTTTTTGCAAAAAAGTCCAAAACAAATTTTTTTTAAATAGTTTATGAGAAACTGAAGTGGATATGAAAAAAGCAATATAATTTTCCCCAAATGACAAAATACCTTCTTTAATTTATCCAACAAAAAAATTTATCAAAAAGCTACTTATTGGGTGATATGCATAAAAACGTAGTACTTACTTAAAGTAAAAGATGAAAGTAAATACTATAAATTCTAGTAAAAGGTAAAATTCATAGTATATACTTAATTTCGTATCCATAAAAAAAAGTATCTGCTAGTATATACTGAATTCATCCAGAATATCCGTTGGCTTTAATTTTTTATTTCATAGTTTGCGAAGGAAGGACTATCCATTATTTCATAAAAATAAAACTTGAGGCCATTGGAGAAAGCATGCTTTACTTAATGTCACAAAATAGACAGAAACTAAGGCGTTGCTCTTTACTGCAGGTGTTAACCTATCGTTTTTTCTTAAGCTGTAATCGCCTCAAGTCTTTAGCCCTCGCAATCACTAGCTTCACAACGAATGCACTTGCTTCTTAACCACCTTTTTCGTTTTTTCGGCGGCAAAGTCATGTAAATTTTATGCGAGAAGTTGAATCGCTCATCTGTCAGCTGCAGTTACGGCACTCATTGTTAAGGCTTTTATATTTTTTCCACAGTTGGACTCGTTCCGTAAAAAAAATTAAAAAAATGTTCGACTTTGATGCGTTTTTTTTACCTTTTTGGTGAAAAATCGGGTGACACTCTAGCTTTCGCTATTTCTTCCTCTGCCAGTAGATTCGCTTGACCAATTTAAATTGAAATTAGCTAAAAATTACAGTATTTATCGCTTATAAGAAACGCGCTTATAAGAAAACCTCGCTTAAAAGAAACTCGAACAAAAGCACCGTGTACTTTACCAAATATTTTAATGTGTTTATAAGAAACACACTTATAAGAAAAACATGTTTCAAACCACGAACTTTCTTGCACACACATAAAGTTGGTTGGATTTAAGAAACTTTCAAAAAAATTACGAAACTAAAAAAACATGAACCCTAAAGAAAAATTCAAAGCAACCTGTGCCAATGTCATTTGAGTTTGACATTATTTGAAGAGAATTTCAGTTCAGTGTTTAATTTGTTATTTGTTGTGTTTATGTTCTTTATATCCCTGCTGTGTTTACCCTTGCTAAAAATGTTGCTCAACAAAGTACTTTTAAGTGCATCTGAATCCATTCAAAGACATTTTTTCTATTGAAGAAATGGAGTTGAATACAACCAGAACTCCTAAGCAGTAGATACTTCAGGCCAAAGGAACACAGCTAATATTTCACTTAAAACTAAATTGATACATAATCCTTGAATAAAAAATAGAAAAGAAATCTGTGAAAAATATAAAATAGCTACATAGTATGTAGTTATATAATTGGATTGAATATTTAGGCGAGGATAAGTTTGTGGTAGGTACTACTGGGTAGGTAGATTTGTATAAGAAACTTGTTTCTTATATCCGTTCTAAGAATATAAGAAACACTCGGTTATAAAAAACAAATATTGTGCAATTTTTGAGTTTCTTATAAGCGTTATGTACAAAAGATATTGGAAAACATTTTTGCATTTCCACCTCCTTTGATTTGCACACGAAACCCATTTAAAAAGGGGGTGTCCTATTCAAGTGTCCAAAAATAGGAGCACTTTTTTTCACAGTTGTTTCACAAAAAATTGCAAAATTAATCTGACGGGACATTGAAAATGAATGATTTTGCTCACATCTTGCATAAGGGGACATACAAAATAGTAAAATAATGAACAAACATTAAATTGAACAATTACCTAAAAAATAAATTTTTATTTTTTTTTTTTCAATTTTTGGTTTAAATACACTACTGGAAAAAATTAAGGGATCAAAAAAAAATTCCAAATTTTTGGGCAAATTTCAACAGGCCGTAACTTCGAAAGAAATGGTCGTACAAGAAATCGATAAAGAAGGAAATTGTAGCTCCAAGTGTCTAGTTTTTGGATTAGAACTTTAAAAATTTTTAACCTCTGCGGTTTTTGAGTAATCGTAGAAAAACCAGCAACAAAAAAATTTTCAAATTTTTTTTAGTTTTTTTTTGGTCTACGGGCGTGGAAAATTTTTTTTTAGCTTAACCACTATAAGGATCGGATACTTTGTTCATTTAGCTTTAATTTGGTTTTTTGAACACCTCGATACGTCCACTTCTCGCCGAGATATCGGTCTTCAAATGGAAAAGGATCCTTTTGTGTTTGATTATCGATATCTCAGCAACCAATGATCGCACAGAAAGTTAAAGGTGGGTTTCAAGAACTTGAATTATTTCTCCTTAACGGCTAGCCATTGCTTTTCCAAAAAAAAATGTTTTCTTATTTTCACATGAATTTGAAAATGCAACAAAAAAGGGCTTAGGTGGTTTTTTGGAAAATCGAGCGCTAGATCGAAAATATTGAGGAAACCACTAATGTTAAGTGTGCATTTTACAGTTCAATATGTCCACAAAAACCCTTCAAAAAATCAAATTAATCCAGCCAGCCGTTTTTTTGTTTCACTCGATCGAATTTTTGAAAAAATTAAAGGATCACGTTTTTTGCTCTGAAAAGCTCAATTTTCTTTTCTCATTTTGTAATGAGAAAAAAAATTGTTTTTCCTAGCTTTTTCCACATTTTTGCTCCAGAAAAAGCTTAAATTTAAAACAAAACAAAATTCCAAAAAAAAAAAATTTCAAAAAATAAAATTTTTTTGAATTTTTTTCTCTTGAAAAGTTTAAGAGAAAAAAAATTTTATTTTTTGAAATTTTTTTTTTTTTTTTGAAATTTTGTTTTGTTTTAAATTTAAGCTTTTTTTTTTGATCCCTTAATTTTTTCCAGTAGTGTAATTACATAGCATATACAAAAAAATAAAAATCAAAACGTTTTAGAAGCCCTCTTCCTAGTTTTAACACTCAAAGCTAAGAATTAAAAATAAAAAAACAGATTTTTTTTTCATAATACAAAATTATTAATTTTGGCCTGCTCTATAAGGCACACCAATAACCCAAATTGAAAATTTTTTTTCAATACTCGAGCTCCAAACATTTGTGAATAAAAAGTGATATAAAAAGTTTTTCATTATAGACCCACCCGAAAAATGAATATTTCAAGCACTTTTGCCTAAACGGGCCTCTGTGTGGCGTAGGATCGACGTTTTTGTTTGGTCTATAAATAACTCCAAGAAGTAATTGTTCAATCCCACAATGTAGTTTCAGAAACAAATACTCTGATATGCTTTCAATGTTTGATTTACAGACATTTTCAAAATGAATATCATTACGTAAGTAAACACAAACACCCCCTCCACGACCAACTTTATCAGCACGAAAGAGTTTGTATCCTTCAACCTTAAAAGCATTACTTGAATCTTTTGAAGAAAACCATGTTTCTGAAATACAAATCACATCTACCTTAGAGTTTATAAACAACAAACGAAACTCATCCAATTTAGGCACAATACTATGTGCATTTAAATCGCAAACATGTAAGCCTTCTTTCTGCAGACGTAATATTCTCAACATATTATATACCATATCACCGCCATAGTTCCAAATGCTTAAAATGCCATTTTAATTGCATTCTTAAGGTAATTAAAATCAAAGAGAATATGTAAACAAAAACAAAAAGAGAGTCACAAATGCAAAGAGTAGCAATACCTAGATTAAAATAAGAGAATAATAATTAAAAGAAGAAAAGGAAAAAAGAAAATAAATATATAATAAAATGTGCAAAATTATAATATCGTTGTAGTGGTACTTCTCAATTGATGTCTCTCGGCAGCAGTATTTAAACTCCCAGTGTCATCTACAAGCACGCTTTTTTCTTCATTAAAAATTTTTACATACACAGAACCAGACTTGGTATATACAGCAGACAGCTTCCCTTCCATTTTCATGCAAATACGTTTTTCTTACAACTAGCGTCAATGTTAAAACCAAAATCGCTTAAGAGTAGTTGACGTTGTTTATTTTTCTTGGAGTCAGAGAGCGCTTTAAGAAATTTGTTTCTCTCCTGAAAAATTGAAGTACGATAGCTGGTTCGTCTGTTTTGTTGCGTGGCTTAGTGCGAAATGAGTTCTTCAATGCTGGTGGTCATAAACAAAAAATACCATGACTGGAAACTTTCGTACGTCTTTCCCCCCAAAACCCTTTTGTGTACAGTGTTGTCTGTGAATATATGTGAAAGCCACCACGTTGGTAAATGACGTTTACACGCACACATTTATAGATTCACGACATTCACCACACATCGGACACGAACACAACGATAGGTTCACGACATTCACCACACCTCGCAGCTTGTAGGCAAACTTCAGTTGACCGCCGAGTTTCCAGTCCTGGTATTTTTTGTTTATGCTGGTGGTGCTATATCTATTTTATCGAAGAGTGCATTGAATGTGGTACTTAAATTCTCTTCAGGCAGTTGAGGGATTCCAAAAACAACTGCATCGGCGATGCTTCCTAAGTTCCGATACCTCCCCCGTAAGTTATTGTTCACAACACGCTCTATATCGTTGACTCTTAGATAAATCGGATATGGCTGCATTAGTGTTTTTCATGCTTTCGATCAATCGCTCTTCGATGTTTTGGATTTTTAGCAGAACTTCATTCCGTGTTTTTTCCAGCTCACCTTTGACTCTCTTAGATAAATCGGATATGGCTGCTTTACAGTGGCGAGGCGTGAATGATTTCAAATGGTAAGTCGAAGAAAAATAAGTCACCAAGAAATTCAATTCCAAATTTTTAATGCATTTCTAAGTTTCAAGCCATGAAATTAAGCAATTCAAACGAATTGTCAAAAACACGCCTTATATTTTTTTTAATAAAGTTTCCATTAAAAAGTGTGCAAAGCTCTACGTTTTTCTTTCATAAAATTCTGCAAGAACTTTTTCTTAAAAGTCAAGTCTACTTTTAGTAATTAGAATTCAAAAGAAGAAGATCAGAAAGTCTATCTTCTATGCATGAAATCGCCTTAGAACTAAAAAGATCTCTCGACGCCAACAGAAGCAACAGTTATCTAGGTGTATACAAAACTTTAAGTAAGAGCGTCCTTTAAATGCAATTTTGTTTTCTTCATAAAACTAAACTGATTAAAATTATTCGAATCCTCTAAGAGAAAATAATACATATAAAAATACAAAATAGAGCTTGGACAAAACCATACTTTTCTTAAAGATTTTCCCGAAGTGAAAATTGCATTGGACCGTCACGTTTGTGAAATACTTGAATATCAACTGGTAGAAAACGTTATTTTTCGGTAATTTTGAAGTGGAATTCAAAAAGTCATACTCGTATTTTATTGTATAAAATATATTTATTTCTTTTCATAATTATTTGTTTTCAAAGAATATTGCAAATAGAAACTTATATTTCAAAATCCTAGAGGTTAGCAAATGACAATTTGTGACTTCGGAATTCAGAGCACCAAATTAAGAAAAAATCTGAAAGCAAAGTTCTTGCTCTCGACTTTTTTGTTTGTCGAACAATGATATTAAAGTCATAATCAAAACACTAAATCTTACTATCTAAAAACTTTTCACAATTTTTGCATCATCTTAATTTTTATTATTTTCAAAATTGCACTGCGTTCTTCTTGGGAGTTGGGACTTGCTTAATTCAATTGGGGCAGTTGTTCCACTTTATGGAAATTGCAGTTATTTTATGCACTTTCTGCCAACAAAAATACCTTATGACATTAAATATAACATCCACGCATATTTCTTATCATAGTGGAAACCTTTGACACAGCAGCCCAGTGGAGAGATACATACAAATTCATATAATAAGTCGGAAAGGAGTGTCTTATTTCTTGTTCCATACCTTTTATATTTTCCTAACTGATTTTCTTCAAATAAAACTTACCTCACCTACAACCTGCGCAACATAATTTGGTTCATCAGCTCATTGCGCGATACACACAAATTACCCAAATAAGTCGGAGGAAACCGTCTTATTCTACCTTTTTTCTTCCTATGAAAAATTAAACCTACCTCAAGCAGACACTGACATGCGCACTGCGCATTCATTAACTCAGAGCGAAAATTATGAGAGATACATAAAAATTCACCAAAAAGTAAGACGAAGAATATCGTCTTATTTTCTTCCATAAGAAAGCGTGTATGAAACAGAGAGGTCACAAGGGCAGTAATAAGTAAATGAAAAAAAGAGGAAAGAAAACAAATTTGTTCTATTGTTTATAAGACGACATTTTTCGGGTTACCTTTTTTTTTTGCTATAGTTTTGTGTTTGTTTATGGAGTGAGTTGAAAAGCAGATAGATGTGTAGAGTAGAACTGAAAGAAAAGTATTTGAAATAATGTTGACAGCGTGTGCAGGTGTTGATTGAAATTATATTCATGTTGCCAGGAGTTAATGTTGTTGAGTTTGAGGATTTCAAAAGGTAAGACGGAAATAATCGAGTTATATGAACCCTTCGCCACTGCTGCTTTAGTGTTTTTCATGTTTTCGATCAATTGCTCTTCGATGTATTGGATTTTTAGCAGAACTTCATTTCGCGTTTTTTCCAGCTCACCTTTGAAGGTTGCGATTATTGCATTAGTATGTTTACAAAGTTCAGCATGGAACGATTGAGGTGTTATTCCTTTCAAGGCGGGTGAAGGCAAAAAATTTCTGGAGGTATTTAGTTGGCTTTGGACTTTCGCGTGTTTCGCCGGTACTACTTTTTTAGTCCTATTAACTTGGTTGGTTTTGTTTGAGTTCGGAGTTAAAAGCAGCCCAGATCTACACTGAGCCAAAAAAAACTAGGTAAAATCATTGTAACCACTTTGAATCAATATAAAATCACTACATTTTTAGCCTAAAGTGGAAAATGATGGAATCAAAGTAGCACACTTTAAATCTAAGTTGTTCACACATATAAAAAAATAAAAAAAAAAGTAAAACTGGCATCCGCTGGGGATCGAACCTGCTACACCTGGGTCGACAAGCTTGTGCCTTACCACTGTGCCATCTCACTTATAAAAATTGATGTGACAAATTGAAACTTAAGCATAGGAAAATTTTAAGAAAATTAATGAATTAGTTTTTCATCATTGATTCAATGTAGAACGTATTAAAAATTATGCGTTTTTTCTCTGGGTGTAGTTGTAGGTGACATCATACACTGTTTGATTTATATATATATATATATATATATATATATATATTATAATTAATAAATAAAATAAGCAGCCCCATCGAAGTATCCGTTCGGAGAAAGTTCCGAAACGATACCCGTTCCGATCGTAACTTATATTTCTTTCGAGGTATCTATGTACTTCTAAACAAAAAAATAAAGTATACAATCGCATTCATTTGACACATGTGATTTATTCAATAAATAAAAATCCTTGTGATGCTCAAGCTTTCTTAGTTTCAACCAACCTCTCTTGCTGAGGCTTTGTCGCTGTATTAATCTACACTAAAAAATCAAAATTATATTTACATTTTTATATTTTTTTTCTGTCAAATTCAATTTTCCGAAAATATTCCGCAACTATTTTGTGTTTGAGAATTTCCGATGAAATTCAAAGCACAACTGTCAAAAAGTCTTTGCTGAATACACTTCATCGCAATGCGTTTCATCGGAAGATTCTCCGATACCTACGTCAATCGGAACGGATACCCCGATAGAAAATTCTCCGATTTCGAACAAATCGGAAAAAAAATTCTCCGAACGGATACCTCGATAGGGCTGAAGATCTTGAGTTTAAATCAATTTTCTTGTCGTTTTCTTATTTATTTTATTTTCAATATATAGAAAAGTGCACTGTTACTGTTGCACCATGTAACTGAGGAGTTCTACAGTGTAAACACACATCCAACTAAACCATCAAACCTGCTTGTCGTACAGTGTAAATTGTCATTGCTGTCAACATCAAATTTGCTACATCATTTTTCATTTTGTTAACTACCTATTGTAATTTGTAAAATCAAGAAAGTATTCATTCGAATTAAAACCTTTGTAAAAGATACATCATCTAGTTTAATTTATTCAATCAAATTTCTGGATTCAACATTTGGTCCATTCGAGCCAAAAGCTTAAAAGTACTGTGATTAAAAAATCTGTGATATTCTACAATTAAGACTGTGATATAAATGTTCACTGTCGTGCTGCTACATCTGTTTATTGGAGTTCCTGTTTTTTGTTCCTGAATTCGTGCATTTTTTTAGCTTAACCACTATAAGGATCGGATACTTTGTTCATTTAGCTTTAATTTGGTTTTTTGAACACCTCGATACGTCCACTTCTCGCCGAGATATCGGTCTTCAAATGGAAAAGGATCCTTTTGTGTTTGATTATCGATATCTCAGCAACCAATGATCGCACAGAAAGTTAAAGGTGGGTTTCAAGAACTTGAATTATTTCTCCTTAACGGCTAGCCATTGCTTTTCCAAAAAAAAATGTTTTCTTATTTTCACATGAATTTGAAAATGCAACAAAAAAGGGCTTAGGTGGTTTTTTGGAAAATCGAGCGCTAGATCGAAAATATTGAGGAAACCACTAATGTTAAGTGTGCATTTTACAGTTCAATATGTCCACAAAAACCCTACAAAAAATCAAATTAATCCAGCCAGCCGTTTTTTTGTTTCACTCGATCGAATTTTTGAAAAAATTAAAGGATCACGTTTTTTGCTCTGAAAAGCTTTTTTGTTTTTCCTAGCTTTTTCCACATTTTTGCTCCAGAAAAAGCTTAAATTTAAAACAAAACAAAATTCCAAAAAAAAAAAAATTTCAAAAAATTAAATTTTTTTGAATTTTTTTCTCTTGAAAAGTTTAAGAGAAAAAAAATTTTATTTTTTGAAAATTTTTTTTTTTTTTTGGAATTTTGTTTTGTTTTAAATTTAAGCTTTTTTTTTGATCCCTTAATTTTTTCCAGTAGTGTAATTACATAGCATATACAAAAAAATAAAAATCAAAACGTTTTAGAAGCCCTCTTCCTAGTTTTAACACTCAAAGCTAAGAATTAAAAATAAAAAAACAGATTTTTTTTTCATAATACAAAATTATTAATTTTGGCCTGCTCTATAAGGCACACCAATAACCCTAATTGAAAATTTTTTTTCAATACTCGAGCTCCAAACATTTGTGAATAAAAAGTGATATAAAAAGTTTTTCATTATAGACCCACCCGAAAAATGAATATTGCAAGCACTTTTGCCTAAACGGGCCTCTGTGTGGCGTAGGATCGACGTTTTTGTTTGGTCTATAAATAACTCCAAGAAGTAATTGTTCAATCCCACAATGTAGTTTCAGAAACAAATACTCTGATATGCTTTCAATGTTTGATTTACAGACAATTTCAAAATGAATATCATTACGTAAGTAAACACAAACACCCCCTCCACGACCAACTTTATCAGCACGAAAGAGTTTGTATCCTTCAACCTTAAAAGCATTACTTGAATCTTTTGAAGAAAACCATGTTTCTGAAATACAAATCACATCTACCTTAGAGTTTATAAACAACAAACGAAACTCATCCAATTTAGGCACAATACTATGTGCATTTAAATCGCAAACATGTAAGCCTTCTTTCTGCAGACGTAATATTCTCAACATATTATATACCATATCACCGCCATAGTTCCAAATGCTTAAAATGCCATTTTAATTGCATTCTTAAGGTAATTAAAATCAAAGAGAATATGTAAACAAAAACAAAAAGAGAGTCACAAATGCAAAGAGTAGCAATACCTAGATTAAAATAAGAGAATAATAATTAAAAGAAGAAAAGGAAAAAAGAAAATAAATATATAATAAAATGTGCAAAATTATAATATCGTTGTAGTGGTACTTCTCAATTGATGTCTCTCGGCAGCAGTATTTAAACTCCCAGTGTCATCTACAAGCACGCTTTTTTCTTCATTAAAAATTTTTACATACACAGAACCAGACTTGGTATATACAGCAGACAGCTTCCCTTCCATTTTCATGCAAATACGTTTTTCTTACAACTAGCGTCAATGTTAAAACCAAAATCGCTTAAGAGTAGTTGACGTTGTTTATTTTTCTTGGAGTCAGAGAGCGCTTTAAGAAATTTGTTTCTCTCCTGAAAAATTGAAGTACGATAGCTGGTTCGTCTGTTTTGTTGCGTGGCTTAGTGCGAAATGAGTTCTTCAATGCTGGTGGTCATAAACAAAAAATACCATGACTGGAAACTTTCGTACGTCTTTCCCCCCAAAACCCTTTTGTGTACAGTGTTGTCTGTGAATATATGTGAAAGCCACCACGTTGGTAAATGACGTTTACACGCACACATTTATAGATTCACGACATTCACCACACATCGGACACGAACATAACGATAGGTTCACGACATTCACCACACCTCGCAGCTTGTAGGCAAACTTCAGTTGACCGCCGAGTTTCCAGTCCTGGTATTTTTTGTTTATGCTGGTGGTGCTATATCTATTTTATCGAAGAGTGCATTGAATGTGGTACTTAAATTCTCTTCAGGCAGTTGAGGGATTCCAAAAACAACTGCATCGGCGATGCTTCCTAAGTTCCGATACCTCCCCCGTAAGTTATTGTTCACAACACGCTCTATATCGTTGACTCTTAGATAAATCGGATATGGCTGCATTAGTGTTTTTCATGCTTTCGATCAATCGCTCTTCGATGTTTTGGATTTTTAGCAGAACTTCATTCCGTGTTTTTTCCAGCTCACCTTTGACTCTCTTAGATAAATCGGATATGGCTGCTTTACAGTGGCGAGGCGTGAATGATTTCAAATGGTAAGTCGAAGAAAAATAAGTCACCAAGAAATTCAATTCCAAATTTTTAATGCATTTCTAAGTTTCAAGCCATGAAATTAAGCAATTCAAACGAATTGTCAAAAACACGCCTTATATTTTTTTTAATAAAGTTTCCATTAAAAAGTGTGCAAAGCTCTACGTTTTTCTTTCATAAAATTCTGCAAGAACTTTTTCTTAAAAGTCAAGTCTACTTTTAGTAATTAGAATTCAAAAGAAGAAGATCAGAAAGTCTATCTTCTATGCATGAAATCGCCTTAGAACTAAAAAGATCTCTCGACGCCAACAGAAGCAACAGTTATCTAGGTGTACACAAAACTTTAAGTAAGAGCGTCCTTTAAATGCAATTTTGTTTTCTTCATAAAACTAAACTGATTAAAATTATTCGAATCCTCTAAGAGAAAATAATACATATAAAAATACAAAATAGAGCTTGGACAAAACCATACTTTTCTTAAAGATTTTCCCGAAGTGAAAATTGCATTGGACCGTCACGTTTGTGAAATACTTGAATATCAACTGGTAGAAAACGTTATTTTTCGGTAATTTTGAAGTGGAATTCAAAAAGTCATACTCGTATTTTATTGTATAAAATATATTTATTTCTTTTCAAAATTATTTGTTTTCAAAGAATATTGCAAATAGAAACTTATATTTTAAAATCCTAGAGGTTAGCAAATGACAATTTGTGACTTCGGAATTCAGAGCACCAAATTAAGAAAAAATCTGAAAGCAAAGTTCTTGCTCTCGACTTTTTTGTTTGTCGAACAATGATATTAAAGTCATAATCAAAACACTAAATCTTACTATCTAAAAACTTTTCACAATTTTTGCATCATCTTAATTTTTATTATTTTCAAAATTGCACTGCGTTCTTCTTGGGAGTTGGGACTTGCTTAATTCAATTGGGGCAGTTGTTCCACTTTATGGAAATTGCAGTTATTTTATGCACTTTCTGCCAACAAAAATACCTTATGACATTAAATATAACATCCACGCATATTTCTTATCATAGTGGAAACCTTTGACACAGCAGCCCAGTGGAGAGATACATACAAATTCATATAATAAGTCGGAAAGGAGCGTCTTATTTCTTGTTCCATACCTTTTATATTTTCCTAACTGATTTTCTTCAAATAAAACTTACCTCACCTACAACCTGCGCAACATAATTTGGTTCATCAGCTCATTGCGCGATACACACAAATTACCCAAATAAGTCGGAGGAAACCGTCTTATTCTACCTTTTTTCTTCCTATGAAAAATTAAACCTACCTCAAGCAGACACTGACATGCGCACTGCGCATTCATTAACTCAGAGCGAAAATTATGAGAGATACATAAAAATTCACCAAAAAGTAAGACGAAGAATATCGTCTTATTTTCTTCCATAAGAAAGCGTGTATGAAACAGAGAGGTCACAAGGGCAGTAATAAGTAAATGAAAAAAGAGGAAAGAAAACAAATTTGTTCTATTGTTTATAAGACGACATTTTTCGGGTTACCTTTTTTTTTTGCTATAGTTTTGTGTTTGTTTATGGAGTGAGTTGAAAAGCAGATAGATGTGTAGAGTAGAACTGAAAGAAAAGTATTTGAAATAATGTTGACAGCGTGTGCAGGTGTTGATTGAAATTATATTCATGTTGCCAGGAGTTAATGTTGTTGAGTTTGAGGATTTCAAAAGGTAAGACGGAAATAATCGAGTTATATGAACCCTTCGCCACTGCTGCTTTAGTGTTTTTCATGTTTTCGATCAATTGCTCTTCGATGTATTGGATTTTTAGCAGAACTTCATTTCGCGTTTTTTCCAGCTCACCTTTGAAGGTTGCGATTATTGCATTAGTATGTTTACAAAGTTCAGCATGGAACGATTGAGGTGTTATTCCTTTCAAGGCGGGTGAAGGCAAAAAATTTCTGGAGGTATTTAGTTGGCTTTGGACTTTCGCGTGTTTCGCCGGTACTACTTTTTTAGTCCTATTAACTTGGTTGGTTTTGTTTGAGTTCGGAGTTAAAAGCAGCCCAGATCTACACTGAGCCAAAAAAAACTAGGTAAAATCATTGTAACCACTTTGAATCAATATAAAATCACTACATTTTTAGCCTAAAGTGGAAAATGATGGAATCAAAGTAGCACACTTTAAATCTAAGTTGTTCACACATATAAAAAAATAAAAAAAAAAGTAAAACTGGCATCCGCTGGGGATCGAACCTGCTACACCTGGGTCGACAAGCTTGTGCCTTACCACTGTGCCATCTCACTTATAAAAATTGATGTGACAAATTGAAACTTAAGCATAGGAAAATTTTAAGAAAATTAATGAATTAGTTTTTCATCATTGATTCAATGTAGAACGTATTAAAAATTATTATGCGTTTTTTCTCTGGGTGTAGTTGTAGGTGACATCATACACTGTTTGATTTATATATATATATATATATATATATATATATATTATAATTAATAAATAAAATAAGCAGCCCCATCGAAGTATCCGTTCGGAGAAAGTTCCGAAACGATACCCGTTCCGATCGTAACTTATATTTCTTTCGAGGTATCTATGTACTTCTAAACAAAAAAATAAAGTATACAATCGCATTCATTTGACACATGTGATTTATTCAATAAATAAAAATCCTTGTGATGCTCAAGCTTTCTTAGTTTCAACCAACCTCTCTTGCTGAGGCTTTGTCGCTGTATTAATCTACACTAAAAAATCAAAATTATATTTACATTTTTATATTTTTTTTCTGTCAAATTCAATTTTCCGAAAATATTCCGCAACTATTTTGTGTTTGAGAATTTCCGATGAAATTCAAAGCACAACTGTCAAAAAGTCTTTGCTGAACACACTTCATCGCAATGCGTTTCATCGGAAGATTCTCCGATACCTACGTCAATCGGAACGGATACCCCGATAGAAAATTCTCCGATTTCGAACAAATCGGAAAAAAAATTCTCCGAACGGATACCTCGATAGGGCTGAAGATCTTGAGTTTAAATCAATTTTCTTGTCGTTTTCTTATTTATTTTATTTTCAATATATACAAAAGTGCACTGTTACTGTTGCACCATGTAACTGAGGAGTTCTACAGTGTAAACACACATCCAACTAAACCATCAAACCTGCTTGTCGTACAGTGTAAATTGTCATTGCTGTCAACATCAAATTTGCTACATCATTTTTCATTTTGTTAACTACCTATTGTAATTTGTAAAATCAAGAAAGTATTCATTCGAATTAAAACCTTTGTAAAAGATACATCATCTAGTTTAATTTATTCAATCCAATTTTTGGATTCAACATTTGGTCCATTCGAGCCAAAAGCTTAAAAGTACTGTGATTAAAAAATCTGTGATATTCTACAATTAAGACTGTGATATAAATGTTCACTGTCGTGCTGCTACATCTGTTTATTGGAGTTCCTGTTTTTTGTTCCTGAATTCGTGCATGTGTCCAGCGCATTTGTTCAGCGGAGTTCCTGTTTGCCCAGCAGAAAAAATCATTACAAATCAATAAAAAGCGATTGATGTGAGTATGCAAATAAAATTTATTGCAAATAAGAGTGGATAAAGCGACAATTCCTATTTTTATATCATTGTGTGAGTTCGAGAAACTGCTGTTGGAACTAGCCGTACACTGTCCCGTTATTTATTAAGTGCCGTTGTTGAGTGGGATTGTTGAGTGCCGTTGTTGAGTGCCGTTATTCAAGTCCAGTTGTCCATAGCAGTTATCCAGAACCGTTATCAATAACTGTCGTCCGTATCATATTTTTGGAATCGCCTGTTGCAGTTGAATATTATACTACATACGTTTTGTTGAGTGCTTTGCGGAGTCCCAGATACCTGAAAACGAAATTCTGATTAATCAAGGAAATCAAAGTGAGTGAATAATCTTTTATTATATTGATTAAATTAATTGTTCGTATAATATTGAGTGTATTAAAATGGGTGATTCAGCGGATTTAAACATTTTCAAAAAAACATGTTCGCAAATTGATAAATTTAGTGAGAAATTCAGCAATTTAACATCTGAGAAGAAAACTAAAAATTATTTGCTAGGATTATTGAGTGTTTTGGATATACATTTTACAAAAGCATGTGAGTTATACGATACTCTTCAAGGTTCAGAAGATGATGAAATAGATTTAGAATGGTGTGAAGAACAATACGATACCACTATGGATACTTGCCTTTCGTATAAAGCTGCTGTTTTAGATGAGTTAGATAGGTTAGATAGTTTGGCATTCGCTAAGAATTTAAAAGATGAAGATAGAAATGGTGCCAAATCCGATAACCGCCGGGAATCTTTTATCAATAACAAGGTTAAACCATCAACCTCCCGTGAAATAAAACTTCCTGCGATAACTCCCCCAACGTTCTATTGGGACTACAATAATTGGCGTCCATTTCATGATCTCTTCGTATCTCTAATTCATAACAATTCATCTCTGTCGAAAATAGAAAAGTTAACATATTTGAAAACTTGTTTAAAGGGTAGTGCAGCTTCGTTGTTAGATTACCTTGAAGTCAACAATGACAATTATGACCAGGCATGGTCAATTTTGGTAACGCGTTACAACCATAAGCGGATCTTAGTCACCACACAGCTAAAAACTTTTTTCGATCAGCCAACAATCAGCGTTGAAACAGCAGATTCCATCAAGGGCCTGTTAGACAAGTCAACAGAGGTGCTTCATGCTTTGAAGAATTTAGGTGTTCCTGTAGATGGTTGGGATATGGTAGTGGTCTTCACTCTCCTGCAAAAATTGCCAACAAAAACTCAACAAATGTGGGAAGAAAAGTTAGGTTTGAGTACAGAACTACCTACCTTTAAAGATTTTTCAACCTTTTTGGAAACTAGGTTTCGTTCTTTAGAGGTCGTTTGTCAGCAAAATTCCAAGCCCAAATCTAACATGAATTCGAGTAAGGAACAGTCGAAACTGAAACCAAAGGTGTTGCATATGAAGTCGGTGAGAAAAGAGAAGTATAGCTGCGCAGTTTATCACAAGGGTCAGCATTCACCTTGTTCATGCCACTCATTTTTAAAGCTGGATGTTCCTGCAAGGTTGAAACATGTAAAACAGATAGGCGTTTGCGAAAATTGTTTAGCTTACAACCACAAAACTTTTCAATGTCCAAGTGAAAAACGGTGTTTTTATTGCAACCTGAAACATCACACACTGTTGCACAATAGTCAGCGTGATCAAAATTCTAGCTCCAGCCAAGGTTTCCAGAATTCACAAGTCAATCAAGCGAGTGGTTCTAACTTGAATTCAGCTGCAAATAATAATTCAAATTCACAATTTGGTACTTCAAATAATAATCAAAATACAAACCCGATCAATCCAAATGCAAAACCATTCAATCCAAATAGTGGACAAGCAACCACTTCTCAAAATTATCACGTCTCAAATCCTTCGAACACTGTGGTGTTACTTGCTACAGCAGTCATCCAAATACAAGCAGCCAACGGAGAATTCATCAGTTTGAGAGCGCTGATAGATCCTGGTTCAGAATCAACATTCATCACTGAACGAGCTGTCCAACAACTTGGTTTGAAAAAATGTCGCACCTTAATGGAATTCTCTGGATTGGGAAATAACAAAAATGGTTCGTGTCACAACTTTTTCGATATGAAAATCAAATCTATACATACCTCTTTTGAAACGGATGCTAGGGCGTTTGTTCTCAAAACTATAACTGGTTTACTTCCCAACAGAGAAGTGCTTCCTAATCAATGGGGTCACATTCAGGATTTGTGTTTAGCTGATCCTTCTTTCTTTAAGCCGTCTAGTGTTGATTTGCTCCTAGGTAGTGGTGTCTTTGCTGAGGTCGTTTTGCCAGAAATTGTTAGGGGTAATGAGCCTGTGGCACCAATTGCTCAGAATACTCAACTCGGTTGGATTGTTTTTGGCAATGCGCCAATTCAAACTTGCCGTGTCCACCTGCAGCTTGTTGATATCGATACTCAGTTTCGAAAATTTTGGGAAATCGAAGAAGCACCATTTGAAAATCCAGAAACTGCAGAAAACATCGCTTGTGAGGAGCACTTCAAAACCCACACCAGACGTTTGCCAGATGGAAGATTCGAAGTTTCACTACCATTCAAAGAAGGTGTTCGACCAGCACTAGGAGCAAGTCAACAGGGAGCACTGCGAAGATTTCTCCAGCTTGAAAGAAGATTCGACAACAATCCTCAACTACAGAAGGAGTACTCAGCGTGCATGTCCGAGTATATTCAGCTCGATCAGATGGAAAAAGTAGATGTCAGCCAAGGTGAAATTCTCCAATCTCCATTCCACTATGTTGTGCCACATCATGCCGTGTTCAAGGAATCCAGTACAACAACGAAGCTGAGGGTAGTTTTCGATGCTGCTTTTAAAACTACAAATGGAACTTCGTTAAATGAACATCTTTTGGTTGGACCTAAAACACAATCAAATATAATGGACATCATATTAAAATGGAGGAAATTCAAGATTACCTTGACGGCTGACATCGAAAAAATGTACCGGCAGATCCAGATGAAAAAACCAGATACTTTTTATCAGCTGATTTACTGGCGAGACAACAAGATGAGTCCTCTGCAGCTATATCGATTAAAAACCGTCACTTTTGGAACAGCATCCGCTCCATATTTGGCTACTCGCACGTTAAACAAACTTGCTGATGACGAAAAGGACAAATATCCATTGGCAGCCCAGATGATACGTCACGATATGTACGTTGATGATTTGGTCAGCGGAGCAGACTCAGTACAAGAAGCTCAACAAAAAGTAGCTGAAATCAACCACCTTCTATCATCAGCTGGTTTCCATTTACGCAAATGGGCGAGCAATTCTGAAGATGCTTTGATCAATATTGCACCCCAAGAACGTGAAGTTGATTTTCTGCTGCCTTTCGATTCATCAGAACACATAAAAACCTTGGGCATTAAATGGCTTCCTGCAAGCGACTCATTCACTTTTCAGTGGACTCAATCCAAAACAGCTGAAGTTACCAAACGGACCATCTTATCAACCATTGCTAAGCTTTTCGATCCACTTGGTTGGATTTCTCCGTGCGTAATTTCTGCGAAAATTATTATGCAAAAATTGTGGGTAAAGGGTTTAGCATGGGATGTTCCTGTTCCACTCGATCTGCAACGAGAATGGTTTGCTTTACGAGCAGATTTGCCAAGTCTCGAAAAAATTCGAATACCAAGATGGATTTGTACTGAAAAAGAAAATTTGGAGTTAGAGTTGTACGGTTTTAGTGACGCTTCTATGAAAGCATATGGGGCAGTAGTCTACCTTAGAGTTCTGAACAGAAGCAACAAAATTCACACTCACCTTGTTATGTCCAAAACTAGAGTCGCTCCTCTTAATACAGTTTCGCTTCCTAGACTTGAGTTATGCGGGGCTGTTATGTTAGCTCGTCTTTTATGTCATGTAAAAGATGTTTTACAACTAGGCCAGATCAAAACATACGCGTGGACTGATTCCACAATCACATTATGTTGGATTGCTGCACCACCATCAAAGTGGAAAACATTCATTAGCAATAGAGTGGCCGAAATTCAGAGGTTAACGAACGTAAACATTTGGAATCACGTTCCCACTAAACTGAATCCTGCAGACTTATCATCGAGAGGAATTTCGCCATCAGAATTAAAAGCCAACACGCTTTGGTGGCGAGGACCAGAATATCTTCAAACAAACTGGAAATTTACTTTTCCCAGTCCAGCAAGAACGTACGAAACTGAAGAAGAATTGAGACCAGTAAAAATCCATTGTGCCATAGAATCTGAAAATCGAGTTTCAACATTATTTCATAAAACATCAGATTTTAGAAAACTAGTACGAATCATCGCTTATTGCCGGAGGATTGTACGATTTTGCTTGAAAAAACTCCCGATGAAGGAAATAATTTCACCACTTACCACTATCGAGTTACAATATGCAACATCCAACTGTATCAGAGCTGCCCAAAAAGTGACGTTTCCTGAAGAAATTTCGGACCTTATCAAGAATCCATCATCATCGAAACATTTTGGAGCACTGCATCCCTTCATTGACCGAAATGGTATACTTCGAGTTGGAGGACGTCTTCAAAATTCAAATTTACAATATGAACAACAACATCCTGTTATTTTAAAACCAGAACATGTCCTTTCGAAGTTGCTTGTCAGAGAAGCACATGAAAAAACGCTCCATGGTGGACTCCAGCAAATGGTCACCTATCTTCGCAACAAATATTGGATTTTCAATCTAAAGAGAAGTGTGAAAAAATATATTCATGACTGTATAATTTGCTTCCGATTTAAGGCCAAACCAATGCAACAACTAATGGGTAACTTACCAGCTGCTCGTGTCAGAGTCTCCCGACCATTTACACATACCGGAGTAGACTATGCCGGACCGATCGAAGTTAAGGCCTGGAAAGGACGCGGAGGCAAGGTTCACAAGGGATATTTTGCGATATTCGTTTGTTTATCCACCAAGGCAGTCCACTTGGAAGCCGTAAGTGATATGACCACGCAGGCATTTTTGGCAGCATTCAGGAGGTTTACTGCACGTCGAGGTGTTTGCACTGAAATATACAGCAACTGCGGCAAAAACTTCGTAGGCGCCAATACTGAGCTCCAAAAGATGATGAAGGCTGCAGAAATAGATTGGCAGCATATCTCAACAACAACAACAAACGTCGGAACCAAATGGAACTTCATTCCTCCCGCTTCTCCCCATTTCGGTGGATTATGGGAAGCCGGAGTGAAATCCGTAAAGTTTCATTTGAAACGGGTTGTCAGAAATGAAACCCTTACATTCGAGGAGCTCAGCACGCTTCTGACCGAAATAGAAGCGTGTTTAAACTCGAGACCTCTTTGTCCAGTTTCCGACAACATTGACGACTTCGAAATTCTCACGCCTGCACATTTCCTGTTTGGAACATCGGCCCATCTAATACCAGAAGCGGACTTGGCAGAAAAGATTTCCAACCTTGATAGGTGGAATAAAATCCAAATTGCTGTCCACTCCTTTTGGAAGCAGTGGAGCAGCGAGTATTTAGCTCGTCTTCAGCAACGACCGAAATGGTTGAAAACGGAAACACAGCCCAAAATCGGAGACCTGGTTTTGCTGAAAGATGAGCGTTTGCCACCATCACAATGGGCCCTTGCACGAATCACATCGTTAATACCAGGAAAAGATGATCTTACTCGTGTTGTCAAAATTAAAACGCAATCTGGAGAGTTCAAAAGACCAATTACAAAACTATGCCTACTACCGTCAAACAAAACCTCAGACGAAAATGCTACTATCTAACCAAGGACGAAAATCTAACATGCAATTAACAAACACTCATGCAAAATTATCGTACTTATTCATTCAAGATTACAAATAATAATCATTCACGAAATTCGCTCACAGAAAATCCAAACTTGAAATTGAATATTAGTCACTCACAAATCAGTAGTCACTCAATATGTCGCTCACAGAAAATCAAAATATTCGACAATATCAAAATTTTTAAAAATTCAATCACTCAAACATTCACACTCAAATTTCGATACTTACACTCACTCGCTATCGCTCACAAAATCATAATCAGTTCGATACACTCACTCAATCATTCACTCGCTATCGGTCACAAAATCACAATCAATTTCGATACACTCACTCACTCGCTATCGCTCACAAAATCTATTAATTTCGATACACTCACTCGCTATCGCTCACAAACTCACAATCAAGTATTCAAACATTCATATTTCAATATCAACCAAGGTCAAATTCAATCATTCGATATTATTCAAAATTTTTACAACACTCACAAATTTCCATAATATCACAGTAAATCAAGGAAATTGAATTTGAAATATTATTAAATAAATTATTTCAAACAAACACAAGTTTGAAAATATTCTCACATAGAATCTTAAATACCACAAATCAATGATATTATCACTATAACATATAATTCACGAATTAAATCACAGTCACCGAAAGATTGATTTGCCATATAAATCACATTCACGTCAAAATCACAGTCAGCGCATCAACACAATTTCAAATCAAACTTAAAAACCCGATAAATAAATTTGTTTTCACTGAAATTAATTTTAATGCACCGAAAAATAATTTTATTTTCAATACAAACAATTTTAATTCGCCGAAAAATAATTTTATTTTCACTAAAAACAATTTTAATTCGCCGAAAAATAATTTTATTTTCACTAAAAACAATTTTAATTCGCCGAAAAATAACTTTATTTTTATTCATTTCATCGAAACTTAATTTCAATTTCACATAAAACAACTTTAAAAAGGTAGTAAAATAAATTTAATTCACTTTCAAATCAATTTAAATCACCATAAAATATTTTAAATTCACTTAAAAATCACAACAGACGAACAACAAAAACTTTCCAAACAAATTTCAAAATCAGAATAAAAATTAATTTTTTAACCGAAAAAACCGAAACACCCTGTTAACTAATCAAAAACCATATCTAATTAATCAAAATTCAAATATTTACAGTCCACTAACAATTCGATATAAAAAAAAAATTTTTATTAAAAATTCATACAAAAAATGAACACCCTATAGGTGAATATTATTTTCAAAACAACAACGGAAAATTCCATCAATGAAATTTGTGACGAAACACACAAACCCATGTATTAAATGGACGACACACAAACCCATGTATCATATGGGCGACACACAAACACGTATATTAAATGGGAACAAAATAAGAATGCAAATAGCAACAAATAATACAATTTAATTAATCAAATTAATGAAATGAAAATCATAGAAAATTAAAATAACTCACCTGGGTTTTCTCAGTTAATTTAAATACAACAATTAATGTACACTAATAAATTCACAAATTAAATATAAAAAAAAAAAAACAACACCTCTGGCTTAATCCCTTTTGAATAGCATACACACACGCACAGCACAACATGGGGGATGAACGAGAAACACAATCTATTTTCAATTAATGCACATTAACTCAAATTTCACTCTCCGCGTTGTAAATATTTTGTTTTTCTATTTTTTTTTTACTAAACACAATTATTTCACGAAACTAAACAAAAATTGCGAAACGAAAACAAATTAAAAAAAAAAATTTTACAACCGATGCCGGTTTGTGGTTTGTGGAACATAAACAAACTGGAAAAATGTAGTAGAACTCTTGTCATTCAAACTGAGATCTGTTCGAGTAGAGATTTTCTTTTGTCTTCGTAATCTATTACCATATTATTGTAATAAATTTACTAAATATTGTTTTTTCTATCGTTTCATGGCTCATGAGTATTCTGAAGAAACAATTATAACAACTTGAGAACTTCGTTCACAGCCGGGGAGGAATGTTGCACCATGTAACTGAGGAGTTCTACAGTGTAAACACACATCCAACTAAACCATCAAACCTGCTTGTCGTACAGTGTAAATTGTCATTGCTGTCAACATCAAATTTGCTACATCATTTTGTTAACTACCTATTGTAATTTGTAAAATCAAGAAAGTATTCATTCGAATTAAAACCTTTGTAAAAGATACATCATCTAGTTTAATTTATTCAATCAAATTTTTGGATTCAACAGTTACTGTGGTCTATGCGTTTAAAATAATAAATAGCGTAACTAATTGATGAGTTTAGTATATTTAGCCGGAGCAGACTCAAAAGACAACCAATTACCCACGCACAACGCACAACATCCAAATGAGTATGGTAAACTGCAACTAAAGCTTAAGTGTGACTATAATTTTAAAATTTTTATTTTTGATCGATATTTTTAAGATGAACATTCACATTAAAATAAGATGAAGTTCACTTTAAAGTTAACTGAGTTTAAGTGGATACCACTTATTATAAGGGCATATCACCTTAATTTAAGGTGTTGTAATTTAATGTGCGCATCATCTTATTTTAAGGTGACACTTTTTTCTCCATGTGGGCGCGACATTGCTTCTTGAAACAAAATCGGGTCTTAAGTAACGGCTTCGGAGTTCTCGATGATATTTTTTGATAGTTTTTTGCGTTTGATTTTCGACATAACTTTTGAAAAGTTCAAATTTCTCTTTGACCTCGGATTTGTGCTGTATTAGATACAGAAACACTTTTCGACTGAAGTCGTATACAAAAATCACAAAATATCTTGCCCCTCCGATGGAATTTCCTGACATAGGACCGCACACGTCGGATTGAACAATCTCAAGAAGTTCTGTAGCTCTTGTTCCGGTGTTTTTAAACGTTTTACAACACATGGTGCAATTATTTCTTTTTCAGAAAAATTCACCCCATCAACAATGTTTTTCAACTTTAAAATACCTTCTTGATTAAGGTGTCCCATCCGACGCACGGTGCAACAGAGAACTTTTTTGTTCATCAGCAATCGACAACTTGGTATGTGCAAAATCGGGTGATTGGTCTAGCTTGTACACACCTTCCTTCTTAGAAGCAGTCGCAATTAATCTCGGAACTGTTTCCCTTTAAAACTACGGAGTTCACACAATCTGCCAAACGGCTTACAGAGGGGAGATTTGCACACAGATTCGGCACAAAAAGAACATCTTTTGCAAAACACCACTCTCACCTGTCGACAACGCAATCTTGACATCACCTTTTCCACCAACAGCCATCACATTTTTGTAAGCAATAACCACCCTGCCTGTATCCGCCTTGGAAATATTCTCCAATCAATCTTGATGCAGCGTCATGTGTTTTGACGCACCAGAGTCCAGATACCATTCGTTTGTGTCGGTTTCTTTGGTTGACAATGCGGTGAATAGTAATTGACTCGAATGGGGCCTATTGTTAGATGCATTTCCTTTTCTATCCGTGCAGTCACAAGCAAAATGCCCGTTCTTATTACACTGGAAACCACGTACATGTTTCTGTCTGCTGTTGCCGTGCTTCTGTGACGCTTTACTATAAAAAAAACCATTGACCCATCGTTGGCGGTCATCTTGACATCCTGCAGCAACTTCAATTTGATGGCATCTGCGGTGAGTTCCAAGCCAGAACTTTCGATGCCCATAATCATCGGCTGGTATCGATCTGGTAGTCCTGCCTACCCACTCTTCGCTCAAGTCCAAACCTATTTTATAGGACGTGTTTATGATCTTATTGACGTATTCGTCAATAGAATCACAATTCTCCAACCTCGTGGTAATCAGAGTTCGCAGTAACAACTTTTCGAGTAAACCCTGAATCTTCGAATGCATTTTTTAATTTGTCCCTAATTCCTTGGGTGACTTTGCATCTTTGACGTGAACGTAGTTTAAAGTATAGACTTAATCAAAGGAATAATCTTCGTTCTAGCCTTGGTAAACTTTTTGGCATCTCACAATCCCAATATTCTTAGTGTTCTAAAAGATTTTGGACAGCGAACTTCCACGAGTCATAGTTTTCTCTGCCACTGGTCTTCTCAATAGAAAGCAAAGTTGCCATGATGCATTATGGAAAACGTAAAACTAATGGAGGAATCAAAAAATTTAAATCCGGATAAATCTGGGGCATCTGTAGACAAAATTTACAAAAAAAAACTTTATCTAATTCCCGACTTTCCCTGACTTTCTTGAGCTTAAGCTCAATATCGTGAACTAGGCCCATAACCTGTAGAAAAGAAGCGAGTTTCGGAGCACAAGAAATAAAACGCGAGTTCTTACTTGGATGGAAGTTAGAAAAGAAGAGAAGGAAATTTTATTCAATGATAATGATATTAGGAATTGACATATTGTAAAATATTGACAACTAAAGAATTCATAAATGTGTTACATAATAGAGTTGCCAGTTGTATTAATTTAAAGTTTACAATCTATTACAATATTTGATTCTTAATTCCCATGGCAAAGACAACATTTATAACAACATACTTATCGCAGATTTTACTTATTTTCAAAAAAAAAAAACACCCTTTCATCTAAAATATTTGTTATGTAATTTCTTGATTTATGTTATAAATGAAACATTTGTACCAATTTTCATTGTTGTAACCTAAGAATAAGAAGTACTTCTTTATTCTTAGGTTGTAACATTTTTGTCCTTATTCCGAATTTCATCATTTGTTTAATAAAAAAATTATTTTAAAACGGTAAGCAATTCACAATGCTGATATTTTTTTTGACAAAAATTAATTTATGGAAACAAAAAAAAAAACAATCTCAATTTCGATTTAAAAAGTAATGAATCGAACACCTTTTTTGTCACATACAGATTTTTATTTAAAATTTAAAAAAATTTTATAAAAAAAAAAAAAAAAAAAAAAACAATTGTTTCGACGCTGAATGCGTCATCACCAGCTGTAGTACTTCGACTAATTTTTAAAAAAAGGCAAAACAAAAGCTCAAAAAAGTTACATAAAGTATTATATAAAATTTATAATAGACTCAACAGGGATGACCAATGTGGCCCTTCATCTCTATTTATATTGTTGTCTTTATTAAGAAAAATATGTAATTACTCTAGAACATGCATGTCAAACTTGCGGCCCGCGGGCCGCATGCGGCCCACAACGAGTAACCTTGCGGCCCTCGACATTTTTAATAATTTGGAGCTTAAAGCCTGGTACACAGATCCGAGCTAAATTTTAGGTCCCATACAAATTATCGATATCTTATCGATCTGTTATATTTAAGATCGGCTAATTTTTTTCGACAATTTGTATGGGAGCTAGTTTAAATAATGAATGCCTTAGGTATGGCATTCTTTGTTTTTTTTTTTAGAATAAATGTCGAATGATATTGAAATGGAGATCCAAATTTCTATGAAGTGGAATTTGACCGAATTTTATAAGTCTTTTCAATCAGATTTGGGACAATTTAAAACTGCCATATAAAATCATTTGCAAATTTCATACAACCTTCGTATGCAAGCATATAATTTTATTATTAAGAGAAATAAGATCCAGCCTAACTTACAGCTTGGTCTGTTGAAAAAAATGGTAGTAAAGGAGAGATTCTAGGTATCAGGAAGTAAACATAAATGCTATAATTCTTCTTATTTTTATATTATATTTTATTAAATTATTTTGCGGCCCATACATATTTAGATCTTGTTGTTTTGGCCCCAATCAACCACTGAGTTTGACATGTCTGCTCTAGAACATTCAAGCGCATGTAATGGTTCTCTTTTTCCAATAACTTAAAACTGTCAAGAGAGAAGGTGTGATGTTTACCAAGTGCATGATCAGCTATTGCACTTTTGTAATCTTCTTTATTTTTTATGCAGTTAAGGTGTTCTTTTGCTCTCGTGCGAAGTTCCCGCTTTGTTTGCCCTATGTATATACAGCTGCATTGCTCACACGTAGCCGGGTATATGCCAGGTTTTTCCATTGAAGGTGTCACATCTTTTGTTGTCGTAGATTCTTGAATTTGTTTTTGCTTTTCCAAGCTACAGACAACCCAAACTTCGTGAAATATTTATTAAAATCATTTTGTATAGGAGCAAAAAAGTTTAAAGAAACTCGTTTTTGGTCCTCCTTTAAATAAGAATGAGAAGTTAGATTACTTTTCCATTTTTTCTTTAGATGTTTTTTAATTAGTGAATCTACAAGTGTATTTGCAAATCCATTTACATATATTGGCAATCTCATATATGCGGTTAGTTTCATTTTTAAAGTTGTTGTCAGAGAGGGGGACGTTGCACATTCTATGAATCAATGAATTAAAGGCTGCATGTTTATGAGATGTGCAGTGGTTTGACTCACAAGTTATGAAGCGATCCGTTGCCGTTGGCTTTCGGTAAATGTCAAATTTGAGGCTCCCATTTTCTTCATGGAATAATGAAAGATCCAAAAACGCCAACACATTGTTTTGTTCTCGTTCTAATGTGAATTGGATGTTTGTATTCGCGCTGTTAATGAAATTTAATGTTTCTTCAACTTTATTATTGTGGACAACCGCCAACACATCATCTACATACCTAAACCATGTTTTGGGAAACAATTCAATATTTTTGGCTAATAATTCCTCGACGCTATTCACAGAGGGAGGTAAACTACTACCCATTGCCATACCTTCGGTTTGCTGATAGTAGATGCCTCGAAATTGAAAATAGGTTTTTGCAACACAAACTTCAGTCAGCTCGTACAAAGCGTCAGTCATTAAAGGGTTTAGATGTTGTTTGTCCAACCATACCTTTAGACATTTTAATGAATCTTGGACAGGAACACTTTTGAAAAAAGATGAAATTTCGAACGAGACCAAAATCTCCCTTCACCCAAAGTTATGCTCTCCAATTTTTGAGCCCATTGAATGCTATTCTTAATTGAGAATCTGTCAAATTGTTTCAACGATGCAAATTGCTTGCATAGCCACCTAGATAATTCGTAGCAAGGAGCATTTATATTGCTTACTATGGGTCGGTATTTATCCCCGGGCTTATGAACCTTCAATGGAAAAACCTGGCATATACTCGGCTACGTGTGAGCCGAGAGCAAAAGAACACCTTAACTGCATAAAAAATAAAGAAGATTACAAAAGTGCAATAGCTGATCATGCACTTGGTAAACATCACACCTTCTCTCTTGACAGTTTTAAGTTATTGGAAAAAGAGAACTATTACATGCGCTTAAATGTTCTAGAGTCATTACATATTTTTCTTAATAAAGACAACAATATAAATAGAGATGAAGGGCCACATTGATCATCCCTTTTTAGCCTATTATAAATTTTATATAATATTTTTTGTAACTTTTTTGAGCTTTTGTTTTGCCTTTTTTTAAAATTAGTCGAAATACTACAGCTGATGATGACGCATTCAGCGTCGAAACAATTGTTCTGTTTTTTTTAAATTTAAATAAAAATCTGTATGTGACAAAAAAGGTGTTCGATTAATTACACAGCCACACAAAAAAATATAAAAGTTCTGACCTGGAGTTGCGACTAGGTTTTTCATATAGTTTTTGGGTCGCTGAAACCGAATCCGAAGTCCGTTTTGCCCCATCACGTCAGGTTTTCGATAAAACCTCATAAAATGTCACGAAAACAAAAATGATCTGATCTGAGTGTGCGAATATGTTAATCATATAGTTTTTGGATCGCTGAATCCAGATTCGAAGTCAATTTCGCCCTATCACATCAGGTTTCTGAGATATCCTCAAAAAATGTCTAAACTAAAAAAAAAAGTTCTTTTCTAACATTTTTTGAGGATATTTCAAAAACCTGACGTGGAACGGCAAAATAGAGTTCGGATTCGGTTTCAGCAACCCAAAAACTATATGAAAAACCTAGACGCAACCCCAGATAAGAAATTTCGTTTTTGTGGTTTTGACATTTTTTTGAGGATATACCTGACGTGATAGGGCAAAATTGACTTCAAATCTGGATTCAGCGATCCAAAAACTATATGATTAACATATTCGCATATCCAGATCAGAGAAAATTTTTTTTTGTTTTCGTGACATTTTTTGAGGTTATCTCAAAAACCTGACGTGATGGGGCAAAACGGACTTCGGATTCGGTTTCAGTGACCCAAAAACTTTATGAAAAACTTAGTCGCAACCCCAGGTCAGAACTTTTATTTTTTTTTTGTGTGGCTGTGTTATTTTTTAAATCAATATTAAAGTCACATAGTTCTCCAAAAAAAATTAATTTATAATCTCAATTTTCCTTCAGATTCGAACTTAGGCAGGTAAACTTAAAAGACATTCACCATATCTTCTAAGGTCTAGGCTATCTCCACTTTTTGAAATAGGAAAACTTTTAACTATACAATGCCGATCACTTGAATGTCCACATTTTAGTTAATCTTATTTTTGCAATGGTACATCTTTTTTACATACGTAACGAGAGAACATCTTTATGCGCTTATCTTAGGAGAAAAAAAATTGTCTTGGGACCTACCGTTTTTCTCACACGGTAGCTAGACCAAATCTATTCATAAAAAACAAGCATATTTTTTGGCTCATCTGAATATGTTCATAAGCAAAAATGTTAATAAATGATGAGTTGCATTGGTCTGTTGGTCTCAAAATTGTGTCTGGCAATAAATCTGATTGTGTATGACCTGTTAGGATGAAAACGGGTCGGGAAAAATCTTTAGGCGTGGAAAAAATGGGAAAATAAAAGAAGTCTTTGAATTAGGCCGAAACCAACGATGCATTGGGACAAAAACAAACACAAGTTAAAATCTAGTATGCAGTTATTCGCGCAATATCAAAGGGTATAGAAACAACATTTAAAGTCGAAGTTGCTCAGCCACAACATGAGCCGATAGATGTGCAATGATCAGAACAGCATGACTTCGCGCTAAAAATTAAGCTGAAAACCGGTATAAAATGCAGTTTAACGACGGCAAAACGGGTTGTCAGAAGTGGTAAGCATTTGAGAACAACAAATCTTCGCAAAAATTACAACTTTACAAACCACGAAAAGAAACTGGTTATAAAATTAAAAATCAACACCGGTTCAAAAGAAAAAGCAACAAATATGTTAAAAAACGCATCGAAGCTCAAGGGCACAGGTGCTTTACAACGAGACCTTACAAAACAAATGCAAACGCCGCTTACTTCTTAGCTATAGGAAAGTAATTTAATCAAAAAAGCCGAATGAAAAATTCAAATTAAAAACAATTCGCTGGTGGTTGCAGAAAAAACATTTTATTTAAATAATTATAATAATCTTAAATCATTGACCTACTTTATATGGACTGCTAGTCGTTTGACTTTTTCATACAAAAATTGAAAAAAAAAAATGATTCGAGGTCTTTCTAGCTCTACTAGCGGTATAAACTTAGACGGCGAAAAGAGGAAAGTTTTAATGAATGACATTTGTTGTCAAAAGGTAGTGCTTTCTCTGTTTTTCTATATTTGTTCCTTTCGCACTTCGCACAACATAAACAAAAGAAACTACAAACATGGCGGTGCGGCTTTTTTCTTCTGTTTTTTATTTGTTTCGTTTAAGTGGTGTAATACTTCAAATAAATTTACAAACTAAATAAATAAATGAACAAAATAATGAAGAAAGTGTTTCAAATACAATAGACTACATTTTAAGCGCGAATATCAAGTGTCAAAAATGTTGCACTTATTCTCCGCTTTTGTCTAAGGTGCTAGTATCGTATTAAGCTGTTCGAACATAGAAAATCTTTTTCTTTTGTGAAGAATGTGACCCGTTTGCATATACGAAAATTGTACGTGATGTACTACAAAACAAGCAAAATCTTGACAATCTTCATAACCAATTGCTTCAACTGAATAAGAAAATTGAAGATATTACTTCCAATCAACAATCTTTACAAAATGTAGTACAAAATCATGATTATTTAATAGTAAATGTTGGAGCTCAAATCATCATAAATTACTTATTTTTGAATTAAATTTTGAATAATTAACTTACTCTTAAATTGAATAAAATCTACTACTTTTATTACATTTATTTTTGAATTTGGCGCTTCATTTATACGATTCGCCATAATAACTTATTGTTGAATTCGCCGTAAAAATGTTACTTAAAAATAACGTAATTTCTCTCTCTAAAAAAACTGCAATAAAATGTATGTATAAATAGAAGCTTTCAATTTTAATAAAACCTCTTTCTTGTTTAAAAACCCTTAGGGGAAAAATCGCTGCATTTTCATTTCATCGTTCGCTACAAGTTTATAGTTTCGCTTTTATAGTATATCGGCTATAATATAGTAATTTAAAAGTTATAGGATCTAAAGTAATTTCGCTTAATTTATCTCAACCAGGATCGTTCTATCTTTTTAATAGAAAAGACAAAATAGAGTTCCCAGGTTGACGGTCAAAGGTATTTGATCGTACATTTTTGGCGCCCAACGTGTTTAAAGTGGTAATCCACATAAATTCCTATAAAAAATTTAAAAAGAAATAAATTCTGTGTGAAAACTTATATATATCTTGCACTAAAAGTGACTATAAAAACTATAAACTTAATCAAAAAACTATAAATTAGTGCATTAAAAATTTCATCGGTTACGTCGCGTTATCGGTTTCGTGTCGCGAGTGCATGGTGTTGGTGCTAAAATCCAGGAGAAAAGAGAACAAAATCCAAGGAGAAAACTCTCATCAATCATCCCAGAAGAAGACGAACCAGCAGGTTAAAAAGCCAGAGAAAATTGTGGGAAATAAGTATAAAAATTCCCACCCAGGTATGTCCGGTCTGAATTTTATTCAAATGTGCGTTGTTCCAGCATCATAATTCATAATTTTAAAGCTAATTACAACATAAAAGCTAAATACAAAAAAAAAAAAAAAAAAACGCACATTCGACATACAAAAAAGACCTTAAACTTGCTATTACCTAAATCTTCAAATATACAAATTATATATATATTTAAACTATATACATAAAATATATTCTAACTATATTTAAATAAAACTATGAACAACATATCCTGCTTTATAAATAAATTTCATAAATAAATATTTAAGTATAAAACTACATAAACTAAATAACATATATCGAACATAAATTCATTCGCTAACCATAATCAGCATCCGCATAATTTATGGTGCTTTCATCACGTAAAAATTGATAAAATCCACAAAAGTGTAATTACGATCCACTTTTGGGCGAAACACACACACATTCACACAATATTAAAAAGCTTTCGTTTCCAACATATTTTCGAAAACTAACCCATTGACGCACTCACCACACCATTGCATACATAATATCGTTTCGCTCTATTCGCTCGTTCTCTCGTTACTTACAATCCACAAATAGGATCCATAGTATACACACCTGATTTCGATTTCAGTGCACAGATCAACATTTCGGCACACAACATCATTGATTTATCGCTTTGCTCTATTCGCTCGTACTCTCTTATCGTAGCCACATATCATCTCCATGGTATACACACCTGATTCGATTTCAACTTGATATCAGTGCATCGATCTTCATTTCGCCAATACATCATCACCCAGGTCGTCAACGTTGTCATCATCGTCATCATCGCCATCATCGTCGTCGTCGGGGGAGATTTTTGCTTCATGATCAATTCACTGATAGAGCTTTTTTGAATAGCATTTTTTGTCGTTGAAATGCAATAAACAACTTTTGCCTTTTCGTAGGTTTAACCTTCAATGCTTTGAAAAGAAATTCTTAGTACAGAATAAATTCGCTTGTTAAAATTGGATTTTGGATTAATCTCAATTCTCACAATCTATCTTTGAATTCAACTCGCCGTGAGATTTCATTTGTTGGGACAGTTTTTGTTGGGAAATTTTATTCTTTACAACAGGGTTGCCACCTAGCATTTTTGATTTGTTGAATAAATTTAATTGAATTTTCAATAAATTATAATCGTTTTTGTTTTTACTGTCGCTGTTTAAAGAATAATTGAAAATTAAAAATCTACAATGGCTGAACCAACACTTGATGAATTAAAACAACAACGAGCTTCTACTAAAGGAAGTATATCTCGGATAAAGAATATCGTGGAATCCAATTCTAACGCCCTAACTTCAACTGAACTTGAATGTCGTCTAGGAATTTTGGAATCGTATTTTAAACAAATATTAGCATATCAAACCAAAATAGAAGTTTTATTACCACCAGATACTAGTAGAGGTGAAATAGAAGATTTGTACATCACCGCAAAAACTAAAATTCTTTCGCTTTTGGGTACTGGTAGACGAAGTAGTATCGCAGACATGACAGTTTCTACTGTCCCACATACAATTAGTCATCTTCCAAAACAACGTTTACCAAAGTTTAGTGGAAGATATTCAGACTATAAAAATTTTATAAATTCGTACAACAATTTGGTAGAAAATGATTTAAGTTTGACAAAAATAGAAAAATTTAATTACTTGCTTTCTTGTTTGAGTGATCAAGCTCTTGGCACAGTTAAGGCTTTTCAAGTCACGGAAGCCAATTATCCCAAGGCACTTCTTAGTTTGAAAGAGCGCTATGATAATGATTGCCTCATTTTCTTAGAATATATCTCACAGCTGATCGAATTACCCAAGGTTCAAAAAGCTTCTTCTGTTTCTCTACGGAGCTTGGTAGACAATATTTCGGCGTTGATTAGTTCGCTACTTTCTATAGGATCGCATGAGAATATTTGTAACGCAATAATAATTCATATTGCGATGTCGAAGGTTGACACAGATACACAATCGAAGTGGGATGAACAACTGGACTATAAGAAGTTGCCGGATTGGAAGGATTGTGCAAGCATACTCAATAAACGGTGCCAATATTTGGAAGCAAGAGATAGCAAGCAGATTCGTTCGGAACAATGTGTGAAGACATTCAACAAACATTCATCAACAAAGCCAACAATAGTAAATCCTCATCGCCCACAAACTTCGCTTGCTGCAAACCAACGATCCTGTATCTTATGTCGAGACCTTAACCATTCAATTACAAATTGTAAAAAATTTCTTGAGCTTTCGGTTATGGATAGATTTTGGAAAACCAAGAAACTAGGCTTGTGTCTGAATTGTTTAGGGAAGGGTCATAGTGTATCCAGATGTCCGTCGTCTTATAAGTGCAAGACTTGCAAACAAGCACATCATAGCCTTTTGCATAGGACTCAACCTGTAGACACCAATTCTGGTATTGATACTCCCTCAGATACATCTGGTCAAAGCACATCGGCTGCAACTCATTCCGCAATGGAAAAAGAGCAAGTTCCTGAAGCACAAGTTATTTTAGCAACAGCATTAGTTCTTATCAAGGACTCATCGGAAGGCTTTCAACTCGGTAGGGTTCTACTAGATTCTGGCTCGCAAGTCAATTTTATTAATGAAAAGTTTGCCAATTCACTTGGTCTAAGGAAACATCGTAAGAATGTTGACATCGTCGGAATAGGAGTGACTGAAACAAAAATAAAATATCAAACTCAATCAACAATCCGTTCACGATATAGCAACTTTGAAATTTCTCTCGAGTTTTTAGTTGCACCTTCCATCACTGGGTATCAGCCTGAAGCATCTCTCAATGTAAGCAGTTGGAATCTACCTTCTAATTTAGAGCTTGCTGATGAGAATTTTAATCAACCGTCACAAATCGATTTATTGTTAGGGGCTGAAGCTTTCTTCGATTTATTAGAATCAGGTCAGATAAAACTCGGAGAGGGTCTTCCATCATTGCAACAAACTGCATTAGGATGGATTGTATCTGGAAGATACAAATCAAAATACAACACTTCAAAGAAAGCATCGTGCGTAGCCAATACACTTGAAGTTGGTCTTGATAAATATTTTGAAAAATTCTTTGAATTTGAAGAAATTCAAGGTCTACGGTCAATATGGTCTGAAGAGCAGAATGAATGCGAAAAGCATTTCATAGACACAATTAAGGTGCTTCCTAGCGGTCGGCTTATGGTACAACTACCTTTCAAAAAACATCCTAGCTGTCTTGGAGGCTCTTACGATATTGCTTTTAGAAGATTTTTGTCGCTTGAGCGTAGGTTATCCAAAAATGCATCAATAAAAAGTCAATATTCTGATTTCTTAAAAGAATACGAACGTTTAGGTCACATGTCTCTGGTTCCCAATCCAAACCTTGATGAAGATCATTATTATCTTCCGCATCAATATGTATTAAGGCCTGATAGCGTATCAACAAAGTTACGTGTAGTCTTCGACGCATCTTGCCGCACATCATCACAAATTTCTTTAAATGGAATACTAATGGTGGGTCCTACTATACAGGATGAGCTTTTGATTATTTTGCTACGTTTTAGACTTTATCGATACGCGCTAACTGCAGACATCGTTAAGATGTATAGGCAATTCCTTGTGCATCCATCGGATAGGAAATTCCAATTCATCTTATGGAGAGAAAACGAACATACCCCAATACAAACTTACCAGCTCAATACCATAACTTACGGCACATCATCTGCACCCTTTTTAGCAATTCGCTGTCTTCAGTATTTGGCTGAAATTAACGTCGAACGTTTTAGTCAAGGTGCTGCTGTTCTTAAGTCGGACTTTTACGTTGATGACATGCTAACTGGGGCAGACGACTTGGATACTCTTTGTCAAAAACGTAATGAAGTCGTTTCAATTTTGAGTACAGCTGGCTTAGAACTTTCGAAGTGGAACAGCAATCATGTCGCTTTAATTGAAGAAGCTACACCAAAGGACATCAAATTGACTGAATCCAATCTCACCAGTACGTTAGGTATTTCTTGGAACCCTCGTGCTGATGAATTCATTTTTTCATACAAACCTAATCGGGTCTATACAAAATACACAAAAAGATCTATTCTCTCGCTTTCGTCGTCTCTTTTTGATCCAATGGGCTTGCTAAGTCCAATAATTATCCGGGCTAAGATACTGCTACAACAGCTGTGGATAGAAAAATTCGATTGGGACGAAAATATTTCTCCAAATCTCGAGACAGAGTGGCGTCAATTCATGACAGATCTCAACTCAATTCAAAATCTTCCAATTCCTCGATACGTTTTTCTAGAAAACAATATCAGATTCCAGATACATGGGTTCGCAGACGCATCTATGAAAGGGTATGGCTGCTGCATTTATCTGCGGAGCATTGACAATAGTGGGTCCGTAGGAGTGAAACTTTTAGTCGCCAAATCCAGAGTTGCTCCTGCAAAGAAGAGAACACTTCCCCGCCTAGAGCTCTGCGCAGCACATCTCTTATCCAAACTTTGGGTAACAATACAAAGAGTCATCGTCAAGCACTACAATGAAACTTACTTTTGGACTGATTCGTCAATAGTTCTGCACTGGATATCCACACATTCTTCGAAGCTAAATACTTTCGTTGGTAATAGAGTAGCTGAAATCCAGGACACAACAAAGGAGGTGGTCTGGAAACATGTTCCAACTTCTGACAATCCAGCAGATATAGTTTCTCGAGGATGTACAGCGGAAGAGCTTAAAAGTTCAATTTGGTTCAGGGGTCCAGATTTCTTGATCGAGGATGAAGAAAGGTGGCCATGTTCATTAGGAGCTTCTCCTCCTCCAGAAGATTTATTGCTAGAGCACAGGAAAACTGTTTTAGTTTGTCAAAAAGACAAAAATTATTATCTCAATTTAATTGAAAAGGTTAGCTCGTACACCAAAGTTTTGAGAATCTTTGCTTACGTAAAAAGATATCTCAATTTACGATTACTGAGGATTCCATTCCCAGGTCGATACCTTACAGCTGAGGAGTTAGATTATTCGTTACTCACCATAGTTAATGTCATACAAATGGAGTATTTTGCGAAGGAGATCCAGGCAGTAAAATCAAACTCAAAACTTCAAGGATCGACAAAATGGTTATGTCCTTTTATCGAGGACAGAAATGGTCTTTTGTTGTTGAGAGTAAAAAAATAAAGGAAAATAAACATCCGATGTTGCTTCCAAAAGATTGCAATTTCAGCAAAGAACTTATTCGACATTTGCACTATTCTAACTACCATGCAGGTCCAAAGGCTCTTGTGGCGCTAACGAGACAAAGATTTTGGATCATCAATGTTCGACAGTTGGCACGCAGCGTTATTCGAAGGTGCACTCATTGTGCAAGATATCGACCGAAGTTATATGACCAAGTAATGGGAGATTTGCCTGCAGAAAGATTAACATCTTCACGTCCATTTTTATGCTGTGGGGTTGATTTCTGTGGTCCTATTTACACATACTACAAAATCAGGGGGAAGGTGCCTTATAAAACCTATGTGGCAGTTTTTGTCTGCTTCGCTTCGAAAGCGGTTCACTTAGAAGCTGTATCAGACCTTTCAGCAGATGCTTTTATAGGAGCATTAAAAAGAATGATAGGTCGTAGAGGTATTCCCAAAGACATCCACTGTGACAACGCGACAAATTTTGTTGGCGCACAGTCAAAACTAAGCGAGTTGCGAGATATGTTGTTCAAAAAATCCAACCAAGAAAATCTCATTAATTATTGTACTAATTCCAATATAAATTTTCATTTTATACCCCCCAGGGCACCCAATTTTGGTGGAATTTGGGAAGCTGCAGTTAAAGTCGCTAAGGGTCATTTGTATCGCAGCCTTGGAAACGCCAAATTGTCATTCGAAGAGCTGTCAACTGCACTTGTCGAGATTGAGGCCATCATGAATTCGAGGCCTATTACGTCTATATCAACAGATCCAAACGACTTCGAAGCCCTAACACCAGCACATCTCCTGATCGGGTCCTCTCTCAAGGCGATTCCTGAACTATCGACTGAGGTATCCGACATAAGCTATCTCGAAAGGTGGCGGCGAATTAACGCTGTCAAAACTCATTTCTGGAAGCGATGGTCCAACGAGTACATCACTGAACTGCAAGGTCGTGGAAAGTGGACAACATCAAGTCCAAATATCGCTATCGGCAGCTTGGTCATCATTCACGAAGACAATTTACCACCCCAAAAATGGCTCTTGGGAAGAGTCACGAAAGTCATCGAAGGTCCTGATGGGCGAGTAAGAGTCGCCGATGTTAAAACCCAACGAGGAACATTTCGAAGACCTATTCGCAAATTGGCGGCGATTCCGTCTTGAAAGGTGATCCTTTCAAAGGGGGCGGAATGTTGGAGCTCAAATCATCATAAATTACTTATTTTTGAATTAAATTTTGAATAATTAACTTACTCTTAAATTGAATAAAATCTACTACTTTTATTACATTTATTTTTGAATTTGGCGCTTCATTTATACGATTCGCCATAATAACTTATTGTTGAATTCGCCGTAAAAATGTTACTTAAAAATAACGTAATTTCTCTCTCTAAAAAAACTGCAATAAAATGTATGTATAAATAGAAGCTTTCAATTTTAATAAAACCTCTTTCTTGTTTAAAAACCCTTAGGGGAAAAATCGCTGCATTTTCATTTCATCGTTCGCTACAAGTTTATAGTTTCGCTTTTATAGTATATCGGCTATAATATAGTAATTTAAAAGTTATAGGATCTAAAGTAATTTCGCTTAATTTATCTCAACCAGGATCGTTCTATCTTTTTAATAGAAAAGACAAAATAGAGTTCCCAGGTTGACGGTCAAAGTTGTTTGATCGTACAGTAAATAATCCATCTACATCTGATTCTGCACCCTTGAAAAGAAAACTGGATAAAATGGATACCGAAATATCTGAAACAAGCCATTTGACAAAAACGACAAGAACAATCTGTTGATCTTGATACTTCGAAGGAACTTTCTACATCAAATCAATGTAATTTCCCAACTTTACCTGGAAATAATACATCAACAACAGCTACTCTTTCGTTATTAATTGACCAGCAATCTTTAGAAATGATTGCTAATCCTATCAACACATTTCCTCGTACGGGCCCAGTTACTGGTGGACATTTTATTTCACCTATTGAGTCAGGTTTAAAAATAGTTGAAGGACACAAAACACTCTTTATTTCGAAACTTGCTCCATCTACAAATGCTTTTGATGTGAAATGCCATATTAAATCTAATGTCGTTTTCTTTCACTCTATTAAGGAGTACTCTAAATTTTTACTCCTTTTTCTGGAGTGATAGAACATAATGAGAGTAAATTTTTTTTTGTAATTATGTGTGTGACAAGGCAAAAATGGATAATTTCCTTGAAAAAAATAGTGATGACAGGCCTAGGAAAAATATTATGAATTGAAAAACAAAAATTAATATTAATAAAATATGAAGCATAATAAGCGCTCGTTGATAAGTCTGCTTCTACACGAAGACGCAAGGCGCAGAAATTATCTTCGAATTTCCTTTTGATTTTCGTTTCGGTGCGTCGCGCGCTTCTACACGTAGTATTTTTTTGAAGACGCAAATTTGACAGCTATTTTCCTTGGTTTTATTTTGTTCTTGTTTTCGTTTGACGACTTCTACAGGAAGACGTAGACGCACAAGATGCACATCAGAACAAGGGAGAGAGAAAGATCGATTTCTTCTGTGCTCTTATGTGCATCTTGTGCGTCTACGTCTGCGTGTAGAAGCAGACTGTATTTTAATTCCTAAAAACAACACCAAAATATACAAAACGAAAAAATCTACCTTCCCTTTTTTTCTATTTCTCCTCTGTTCTTATGGGCATCTCGCGCTTTGCGTCTTCGTGTAGAAGCTTACTTGGTTTTAATTTTGGTATATTTTTCATTATACTTCAGATCGTTTTTTTTCTGCCTAATTGACACACACCCATAGTTTGACTATTGTAAAATAAAAATATCCCATCAAAGCAGAAAAAAATGGGATTTTTTTTATATGGGACAGGATTTTTTTTTTTATTGATGAAGAACACTGGCTGAACAATTTTTTTATTAGGTTTTCAATTTCATTTTGGAAAAAGTAAAGAATTAACGCAAAAATGGAAGAAATATATCTGGCGGAATATAATACAACAGAAAATATATTCATAATGGTTGTTTTTGTTAATTACAAAAGAGTTTGAAAGAAAAACTTTTCGCAATTTTCAATTTTCAAACAAAAATTTTAAATGTCAAACTTCAAATTCATAAGTGTGTGTACAAATCGGTGTAAATCTGACTAAAAATGTGGAGTAAATCCGGGGTACTCCGGAGTACTAAAATTACTCCGGAGTAGATTGGAACATTAAATTCTGTACATTAAATTCTGTACTCGTTGAAAAAATTCTCCATCGCAACTTTTCTAAATATTCATCATTTAAAATTAAAGTTCCAGACTCAATTTTCTACATCCTAAACTCCTTTCTGGCCGAATGGAATAGTCATGCATGAGTATCAAAATAGAAAATCAAACCACAACTCTCACCATTTTCAAAAACGATTGACAATGCGCAGCCAAAGCAGCTACAAAAATTAATGATTTATTACCAGAACGTAAATGGCCTCCGGACTAAGACCAACAAGGTCTATAAAAATGTAAATAATATGTCTCATGATGTTCTCATACTCACAGAAACCTGGGGGGTCATTCCGTAATGTTTAAAACGATAATCGAATCGATGATAATCGTTTTACAGTTTGAGAACCTTTAAAGCTATTTTAAGTCAATTCTGATTTAATATTTCCTAAATAGTTTATATAAATAAAAGTTTTCGTATCCTTAGAAGTCGTATTAGTGTAGGTGATTTAGTAGTTGCCTGTTACTCGGGTTTCCGAGGTTCGATTCCTAAAATTTAAATTGTTTTTTTTTTTTTTTTTTTATTTTCTCAATAATCGTCAATAAATAAACGATAGCTAAATAGGTCTCGTTTTTGGAGAATTTATTCGTTTTTGGATGCAATATTTGATTTTTTAAAAGTGTTTATTAATTTATTCCAATCACCGATTAATTTGCAAACTCCACAAAAAAATAAAACAAATATTAATGATTAATTTCTACAAATAACCATAATGTAAGAGGAAATTATTTTAATATGTGTATCGAAAAACTAATCGTTTTTTAATACAAGATATAGGTGGAATGTATGTTGAACGGCGGCCGTTGTTTAAATTAATAGTTTCTTATACTAAAACGAACGCTTCTTTGGATAGGCGAAAGTTTTGAAAAAATCTGTGAAAATTATTATCAAAATGGTAATGTACACTTTCATATGCGTTGGAAGAGACAAAGATTTGATTTTTGTAACTAAGTTGCCTTCTTATTCATATCGTACCTATATAATTTTTGAAAATTTTCATTTTCCAAAATAAGTGCGTTTAAACGTCGAAAAATCTTGCTATAGCTGGATCAATATGAATTTTTTTAATGACCCAAAAGTTAAAACTTACATACATTGAATATACTTTTGGAAAATGCGTAAATTGTTTTGTTACACATATTAAAATAATTTACTCTAACATTATGGTTATTTGTAGAAATTATTCATTAATATTTTTTTTTGTTTGTGGAGTTTGCAAATTAATCGGTGATTGGAATAAATTAATAAACACTTTTAAAAAATCAAATATTGCATTCAAAAACGAATAAATTCTCCAAAAACGAGACCTATTTAGCTATCGTTTATTTATTGACGATTATTGACGATTATTGAGAAAATAAAAAAAACAATTTCAATTTCAGGAATTGAACCTCGGATACCCGAGTAACAGGCAACTCTACCGCGTGGCAGTCATCTTGACGTTGGTGCGGTGGCTTGAGTTTCAAAGATTCATCTGATCTACCGTGTTTGGGGAAACCTAAATCGGCAGTAATTTTGAGGAGTTACGACCAAGAACTGCCACCCCTAATCCAAGGTGATGTAACCGTGCCTATTGGAGTGGTTTGCAGCCAGGGGTATCCGGCTGTATTTTAACGGTGCCTCTTTGAAACCGGGTCGAATCAAAGAGTATCAAGACCTTATCTTATCATGCGGAGCTCTGATATGATGGACTTTTTTTTTTTTATTCTCTAGCTTAACGTGGGAACTAACCAAAAATACATTAAAATGTCAAAAAAATCAAACAACAACAAAAATTTTAAAAAAATCGTTGTCCAGCGGGATGTCACCGCCAGCGATTTAGCGAGTCAGATGGAGAGAGATCTCCATGGCGACGACTCGAAACCGGGGTGCAGCAAAAAAGGTGCAAAGCCAAAGCAGCATAAAAAGAACCGGTTAGCTCAAGGTGCGGTATCATCAGAAGCTAGCAGCGGGAGTATCCCTCCTAATGTAGTGGAAGATGGTACTAGGGCCGAAGTAGATGCTAAAGATGGGAACAAACCATCAGAAGCAGAATCGATTCCATCGACAATAACCATAAAAGCACGCACTAATCCGAATCCGGGTTCAGGTGGTCAAAACGACTCACTATACCGTGATTCGCTTAGTGGAGCGGGCAAGAAATGGGATAGCAGATTCCTGAGGCAAGGCTTGTCTCGGGAAGAAGCCAAGAAAAAGATGGAGGAGAGAAAGCTAGCAAATTCAAGCGAACCACCCAAAAGCCAAGACCAGGGTAAGCGGAAGAGCAGCCAAATAACTCCTCCTCAGAGGCAAGAAGTTAAAAAGCCCAGGACAAATGCAACTGTCGAAACGGGACTTAGTACCGTCAAGGCAGGTGCTGAAGCACTGGGCTTAAGCTATGCAAGTGTGGCAACTGGAGTTAAGGTTGCGGTCCTACCTAAGGATTTTCCTGAGGCATCTCTCAGTGCTGACGAACTGTCAACACTGGAAGAGGCCATAATTGAGGAGGTGTTCTTGGGATGGACACACAAACTTAAATTCAATGGACTGCATTATAGAACAGGCTTCCTTTTAGTCGACTGCGTAGGGCAACCTACAGCAGATTGGCTAAAACTAAAAGCCTCAGAATTGCAAAATTGGAAGGGTACCGAATTGATGGCATGCTTGGGAGACGATATCCCCAAAATGCAGCACATCACTGTATTCCTTCCAAAAAGCAGTGGGCAAGAGGACAGGAAGTCATTGGCTCTTATCCAAGCCCAAAATGAAGGACTGGCAATCCAGGCCTGGAAGGTGCTCAAAAGCACGGCAGAAGGAAAGGCGCAACTGATGGTGATCAGCATTGATGCCAAGTCGGCCGAGGCTATAGTGAAGGCTCAACATGAACTTCACTATAAATTCGGCAAAATTGGTGTATCAGGCCTAAAGAAACCATCAGTGCCTACTACCTTGCATAAGCCTGAAAACGTAGCACCCGAAGGGACCCAAGAGGTAGAAATGTCAGATGCCCCAATTCCCAAAAGCATCATACGTCCTACCCGTTTTCCTACTACAGATTACAATCAACCCAATGAAACCCCACCCACAAACTCCCTACCACCCCTACAAAACACCCAACAATCCCTCCCATCCGGCAGCCAGGCAGATTCACTGGACCTCATGGGTATGGAAAAGGTTCGTCTCGACGATGAGTTAGAGGGCATGGACCTCACCTTGAGTCAAGCCAGGTCAGACGTGCTTCCTACCGAGGAGGAAGAAAACCATCTGTTAGCAGATGAGGGGGCAATAGTCCCCATCTGTTAAACTCAAAATGAACGGACGCGGGATCACCAAGCTAGCCCAAATTAACCTCCACCACGCAAAAGCGGCATCAGCCGTCCTGGAAAGGAAGTTTGCAAAGGAGAATTTGGGACTAGCACTGATCCAAGAACCTTGGACCTACAAAGGTCAGGTAAGAGGTCTAAATAGTAGTAACTCTGATTTGATATGGGACACGAGGCACGACTCGCCCAGAGCTTGCATAAAAATAAGAAATAATATAAAATTTATATGTCTTTCAGAATTTATGACGAGGGATCTGGTACCGATCCAGACCCAAATTGATTGTGATGGTATACCTCAAACGATTGTTGTTATGGCGGCTTACTTCTCAGGTGACGATGACAACATTCCACCGACGGTGGTACAACGGCTGGTCGATTACTGCAAAAGTAACAAACTACCATTGCTTGTGGGTTGCGACGCAAATGCGCATCACACAGCATGGGGTAGTACCGACATAAACAGAAGGGGTGAGTACCTTTTAGATTTTATATTGGAAAAATGTCTAGATATTTATAATGTGGGCAACACTCCCACTTTCGTAACTAGAATTAGACAAGAAGTCCTAGACATAACGTTTGGAACTTCTAACTTAGGTCAGCTGGTAGAAGGTTGGAGAGTATCCAATGAAACTTCCCTGTCTGATCATAGAATAATTACATTCTCAATAACACGCCTTCTCACAGAGAACACCTCTGGAAGGAACCCTAAGAAAACCGACTGGAATCTTTACAAGAGTGTGGTACAGATTAATCTTGAAAGAATTGGTCCGGCTAGAACGACTAAAAGTCATCTTGAACTTGACCATATGGTTAATGAGTTTAGTGGAGCAATCAATGAGGCATTTGAACTCAGTTGTCCCATTAAACCAATCAAAAGTCAGAAAGATGCTCCTTGGTGGAGCAAAAATCTGTCGAAACAGAGATCAAAGGTACGTAAACTGTTCAATGAGGCAAAAAGAACTGGGGAGTGGGAAGGTTATACGGCAGAGTTGACAATTTACAACAAGGAAATCAGAAAAGCAAAAAGAAATAGTTTTGTGAGTTTTTGTGAAAATATTACCGCTACTCCAGCTGCAGCGAGACTACACAAGGCTCTAGCGAAAGACAAAACCATAAAGTAGCTAGCGCTTAGATACAATGATGGTAGCTTTACTGAAAATGAAGAACAAAGGTTGACTCTGCTACTTAACACTCACTTCCCAGGATCGCTTCCAATGACAGGAAATGTTATAGAAAGTACAACTTTCAAACCTAACAAAACAGACTGGAAGTTAGCTACAGCTATCTGTTCAGGCAAAAGAATTGACTGGGCGATAAACACCTTTCAACCTTTTAAGTCACCAGGTGTCGATGGTATCTTCCCTGCTCTACTTCAAAAAGGGGCGGAAGACCTGATGCCGTATATTATTATTATACTTCGTAGTAGCATGGCACTTGGGCATGTACCAAGCCTGTGGAGAAGAGCTAAAGTAATTTTTATTCCCAAAACTGGGAAAAAAGATACCACCCATCCAAAGTCATTCAGGCCAATTAGCCTGACATCATTTCTACTTAAGACTTTGGAGAAAGTAATAGATAACTTCATTAGATCAGAAGTTTTAATAAATATGCCACTTAACCATCGCCAGCATGCTTACAGGGCAGGAAAATCTACGGAAACTGCCCTTTTCGAGCTAACAAATTCCATACAAAGCTTTGGATGCAAAAGAAACAGCCCTATGTGCTTTTCTAGACATAGAGGGAGCATTTGATAACACCTCTCATGTCGCTGTAAACAAAGCTCTTGAAAGGAAAAAAGTTCCTATCACTGTAGTGAGATGGATCAATGAAATGCTGAGCACAAGAACAGCTGAGGTAAGGGCAGGTCTTAATGTACAAACTATCATCACAACAAGAGGCTGTCCTCACGGGGGGGTCCTTTCACCCTTGCTTTGGAGTATTGTTGTTGATGAACTACTAGAAAATCTAACTTCCCTAGGTATACGATGTCTCGGTTTTGCCGATGATATAGTAATAATAGCCAGTGGGAAGTTTGAAGAAACTCTTTGCGATATTATTCAAGGAGGATTGAAAAACCTTCGGAAATGGTGTCTATCGGCAGGACTTAACATCAATCCTACCAAGACAACAATTATACCATTTACCAAAAAAAGACTTCTTCCCCGTATGAAACCTATACGGTTAGCTGGAGAAGTAATAGAAACACAGAAGGAGGTTAAGTATCTAGGTATCACACTAGACAGTAAACTCCTCTGGAACAAACACGTAGAAATAACCACTGGTAAAGCTACGAAAGCCTTAATGATTTGCAAAAGATTAGCAAGCAATTCATGGGGCTGCAAACCATACATCCTAAGATGGATGTACACTATGATGGTAAGACCTATAATTATGGTGCGGTAGCTTGGCACAAAAGATCTTGCAACAACTAGGAAATCACTAGATAAAGTGCAAAGACTCGCATGTGTCTGCATCACCGGGGCTATGAGAACATGCCCTACAGCAGCAATGGAGGTTATTCTTGATTTAACTCCACTTCACCTTATTATTGAAAGTGCTGCTAAGGGAGCTATCATGAGATTTGCCAAGGAAGGAACTGGGGCTGGAAAATGCATAGGCAACAGAGAAAGAGAATTCCTGTCCAGATCCTCAGAAGAAAACTTCCTTGACTTTCCAAGAGATGCAATGGTCACGAATTATAACTTTGTGAAAAACTACAATATACATCTCAGTAGTAAAAAAGATTGGGTAGGTGAATCTATCAACTACTCTTTTAAAGAAAATACCATCAAATGGTACACAGACGGGTCGAGAACAGCGGAAGGTACAGGGGCAGGCGTTTTTGGGCCTGGTACCAAACTCTCCGTACCTATGGGTCAATCCCCAAGTATCTTTCAAGCTGAGGTAAATGCCATTGTAAAATGTGCAGAAATAAACCTCGAATTAACTCACCGGAATAAAAACATTGCCATTATGTCTGATAATCAAGCTGCCCTAAAAGCACTTAAATCCTATGAAATCAACTCCAAGCTAGTATTGGAGTGTATAGGAAAACTTAGCGAACTTGGCAAAATAAACAAAGTCACTCTCCACTGGGTACCTGGGCACGTTGGTGTCCAGGGTAACGAGAAGGCGGACTCCTTAGCAAAAACGGGAGCAAATTCCCCTCTAATGGGACCCGAACCGTATTGCGGAATAGGAGAAAATGTCATTAAAAATAAAATAAAACTAGACGAGGAGTCCAGGAGAGCAAAAAACTGGGCAGAACTACCAAAACTGAGACAATCGAAAATGCTCCTCGGGAACTACAACCGAGAGCGTTTCAAATCATGTATCAGTCTAAGTAGGAACAATCTCAGGTTAATCACTGGGCTCCTCACTGGCCACTGTAAGTTAAGAAGGCACCTACATATTTTGGGTTTAGTAAATAGTGCAATATGTAGATTCTGTAGCGAAGAAGAAGAAACACCAGACCACATCCTGGGTAGTTGCAATGCACTAATACACCAAAGATTTAAACACATGGGTCGCTACCAAGTCGAAGAGGATAAATTGCACTCTTTGAAAATACCCCAAATAATCAATTTCATGAAAGGAATTAGGTTAGAGGAGGAGCTATAAAATGAGGTACTAACTCATTTAGCTTAATAGGGGGTACAATAGATCTTACAGGTCGCAGTACATCCTATACCCCAAATATCAATCAATCAACAGGCAACTACTAAATCACCTACACTAATACGACTTCTAAAGTTACGAAAACTTTTATTTATATAAACTATTTAGGAAATATTGAATCAGAATTGACTTAAAATAGCTTAAAAGGTTCTCAAACTGTAAAACGATTATCATCGATTCGATTATCGTTTTCAAAATTACGGAATGACCCCCCTGGCTAAATAATTTCTTTACTGACACAGAATTATTGGATTTCAATTTTCAAATTTTTCGACGTGATCGCCATAACGACAATAATATAGTAACTGTTGGAGGAGGTTTGTTAATAGCCGTTCGTAATCATCTATTTTGTAATCTTGTCGACGACTTTTTGGACTCCAGTCTTGAAATGATTTGTGTAAAAATATCAACTCCGGCTGGATATTTATATGTTGTTGTTTGTTACATCCCTCCTTCCTCCACTTGTGATGTCTACAACAAACTTATCGATAGCTTAGAATCTATAAGCGACAAAATTGAGCCTTCTGATGAACTTTTTGTTATTGGTGACTTTAATCTACCAAATCTTGAATGGACAAATTCGCCGGAACTAGAATGTTATCATGCCGTTAATGCGTCGAGCAACAACGAAGCTCTTTCTATCGATGGAATGACTTCATTTGGACTTCATCAATTAAGCAATTTCAAAAACCGATTTTGTAGAATCTTAGACCTTGTGTACTTTTCTGACCTCAATAATTCTGATGGAACTACATTACTCGCCGATACGAAGCTCATTGAAGAAGATCGTTATCATCGTGCGTTATCTATTTCGTTAAACTTAAATTTCTGGAAATTTGTAAATCTTAAGAGAAAATCTGATGGTTACCCAACTAATATGAGCTACCAAAATGTAGAAAGTCATTATCATTACCCAGAGGACATAGCAAATATGTTTGCCGAATATTTTAAATCTGCTTTTGATGCATCTTTTTCTTCTTGTGATATTTATTGTAATACTTCTACTGTTGATGAGTTTTTACATCTTAATTCAATTGACTTTGCTATTTCTGAGGCAACTATCTTAGAGTACATTAAAAAAATAGATGATTGTTTAAGTCCCGGTCCTGATGGTTTTCCCGCTTTTATGTTAAAAAAATGTGCAATATATATGTCATACCCGTTATATATACTCTTTAATCAATCTTTAAAAAACTGTAAATTTCCGACCCTTTGGAAAAATGCACTTCTTATCCCTACTCACAAGAAAGGTAAAAAAAACTTAGTTTTAAATTACAGACCAATAGCTAAACTGTCTGCTATTCCTAAAATGTTTGAATCTATTATTTGTGATTTGTCTTTTCATTGTTCCTCCGTTTTATGTGACAATCAACATGGCTTTGTTAAAAAGAAATCCACAAATTTGTTACAGTTTACTACATTATGTATTTACTGACTTTAGCAAAGCATTCGACAAACTTAGCCACCATGTATTGTTAAGTAAACTTAAAAAAATAGGTCTTAGCGACAGATTTGTACTATGGATATCTTCATATCTAAAAGATAGGTTATATAGTGTTGTTTTTAAGAGTGAACGTTCTAAATGTGTTCCTCAGGGTAGCCATCTTGGTTCGTTATTATTTGTACTATTTATTAATGATCTTCCGTCAGTCCTAGTTAATTCTATGTCTCTTATAGGCTATGTGAAGCTGGCACCCCCAAATGCAAATTTTTTTTTCAAACCTATCTGGTTCGATTGCCCAAGGTTAGCCCAGGATAGCCCAAGATTTTTTTTCGTTAGCCCACCCTTAGGTTTAAAATTATAACGGAATTATTTTTTTTCACCTCAAAAATCACAAAAAAAAACTTTTTTTTTTATTCTGTGTAAAGATTGTTGGTTTTGCACTGTGGTTCGATTGCCCAACGTTGGCCCAGGATAACCCAACTTTTATTTTCTTGATTGCACTATTTTTTCAAAAGATACAACAAAAAATTTTTTTTCATATCAGAAACCGAAAAAATTTGAATTTTTTTCCTGTGAAAAAATCCTTAGTTTAAAACCGTGGTTTGTTTGCCCAAGGTTAGCCCAAAATAGCCCAACTTTTATTTTTGCTGTCGTAAGCTTAGTTTAAAAATTATAGAAGAATTAGTTTTTATTCACCACACCAAAAAAAAGTACGTATACACCTTAGTGACCCTTTTTTAATTTATAATTAAGAACAATTAAATTCACTGGTGTTTGCATTGCGCCTCAAATGTTTTTAATTTTAATTAACATTTTTACTTGATTAAATGTAGTCCATATATCATTCCTGTTAAGAAGCTTAAGTTGACATTTAACATTAAAAACCATACATACAATACACATACAAATAATTTTTCAAGTCTCAAAATCATTTTTTTTGTTTGCCATATAAGTACCTACAAAAACTACATGCTTAGTAAAATATATCCAAACGTATTTCAAAAGTAACAACAAATATGAAATGGTGTGAAGTGATTGCTTTTTCAGAACACGAAAATTAAAATGTAAGGATAAATTTAACACTGAAAAAAAAAAACAAATTTTGATTTTTAAGAAGTTGGCCTTTTGAAAAAAGTTTTTTTGTTATAACTTTTAAACTTAGTGTGGGCTAACGAAAAAAAGTGATGTAATTAGTTGGAATTAGAATGGTTAATTGAGAAAAAATGAAAAAAGGATAAATTTTACACTGAAAAAACAAATTTTGATTTTAAGAAGTTGGTACTTTGAACAAAGGTTTTTGGTTATAACTTTTAAACTGAGGGTAGGCTAACAAAAAAAAGTGATGTAATTAGTTGGAAGTTGGAATTAGAATGGTTAATTGAGGAAAAATAAAAAAAGGATAAATTGTACACTGAAAAAACAAGTTTTGATTTTTAAGAAGTTGGTATTTTGAAAAAAGTTTTTTGTTATAACTTTTAAACTAAGGGTGGGCTAACGAAAAAAAGTGATGTAATTAGTTAGAATTAGAATGGTTAATTGAGGAAAAATGAAAAAAGGATAAATTTTACACTGAAAAAAACAAATTTTGATTTTTAAAAAGTTGGTATTTTGAAAAAAGTTTTTTGTTATAACTTTTAAACTAAGAGTGGGCTAACGAAAAAAAGTGATGTAATTAGTCGGAATTAGAATGGTTAATTGAGAAAAAATGAAAAAAGGATAAATTTTACACTGAAAAAAAAAACAAATTTTGATTTTTAAGAAGTTGGTACTTTGAAAAAAGTGTCTTCTTTCATGTTCTGAAAAAGCAATCACTTCACACCATTTCATATTTGTTGTTACTTTTGAAATACGTTTGGATATATTTTACTAAGCATGTAGTTTTTGTAGGTACTTATATGGCAAACAAAAAAAAAAATGATTTTGAGACTTGAAAAATTACACAGCCACACAAAAAAATATAAAAGTTCTGACCTGGGGTTGCGACTAGATTTTTCATATAGTTTTTGGGTCGCTGAAACCGAATCCGAAGTCCGTTTTGCCCCATCACGTCAGGTTTTCGAGATAACCTCGAAAAATGTCACGAAAACAAAAACATTTTTTCTCTGATCTGGGTATGCGAATATGTTAATCATATAGTTTTTGGACCGCTGAATCCAGATTCGAAGTCAATTTCGCCCTATCACGTCAGGTTTCTGAGATATCCTCAAAAAAATGTCAAAACCAAAAAAACAAAATTTCTTATCTGGGGTTGCGACTAAGTTTTTCATATAGTTTTTGGGTTGCTTAAACAGAATCCGAAGTCTATTTTGCCGTATCACGTCAGGTTTTTGAAATATCCTCAAAAAATTACTAAACTAAAAAAAAAAGTTCTTATCTTACATCTTTTGAGAATATCTCAAAAACCTGACGTGATTCGGCAAAATAGACTTCGGATTCGGTTTATGCAACCCAAAAACTATATGAAAAACCTAGTTGCAACCCCAGATAAGAAATTTTGTTTTTTTGGTTCTGACATTTTTTTGAAGATTTCTCAGAAACCTGACGTGATAGAGAGAAATTGACTTCAAATCGGGATTCAGCGGTCTAAAAACTATATGATTAACATATTCGCACATCCAGATCAGAGAAAAAAATGTTTTTTTTTCGTGACATTTTTTGAGGTTATCTAGAAAACCTGACGTGATGGGGCAAAAGGGACTCCGGATTCGGCTTTAGCGACCCAAAAACTATATGAAAAACCTAGTCGCAACCCCAGGTCAGAAGTTTTATTTTTTTTTTGTGTGGCTGTGTTATTTGTATGTGTATTGTATGTATGGTTTTTAATGTTAAATGTCAACTTAAGCTTCTTAACAGGAATGATATATGGACTACATTTAATCAAGTAAAAATGTTAATTCAAATTAAAAACATTTGAGGCGCAATGCAAACACCAGTGAATTTAATTGTTCTTAATTATAAATTAAAAAAGGGTCACTGAGGTGTATACGTACTTTTTTTGTGTGGCGAATAAAAACTAATTCTATAATTTTTAAGCTAAGCTTACGATAGCAAAAATAAAAGTTGGGCTATTTTGGGCTAACCTTGGGCAAACAAACCACGGTTTTAAACTAAGGATTTTTTCACAGGAAAAAAAAATTCAAAGTTTTTCGGTTTCTGATATGAAAAAAAATTTTTTGTTGTATCTTTTGAAAAAATAGTGCAATCAAGAAAATAAAAGTTGGGTTATCCTGGGCTAACGTTGGGCAATCGAACCACAGTGCAAAACCAACAATTTTTACACAGAATAAAAAAAAGTTTTTTTTTGTGATTTTTGAGGTGAAAAAAAAATAATTCCGTTATAATTTTAAACCTAAGGGTGGGCTAACGAAAAAAAATCTTGGGCTATCCTGGGCTAACCTTGGGCAATCGAACCAGATAGGTTTGAAAAAAAAATTTGCATTTGGGGGTGCCAGCTTCACATAGCCTCTCTTATATATGCCGATGATGTAAACATTTTTCGTACAATTAACTCTGTTGAAGACTGTAATATTTTACAAAAAGAACTTCAAAGTTTCTGGGAATGGTTCGGTAGAAGTCACGGCTGCCGGCTTAGGCTTTGCCTCACGGTCTCAATACCGAGAGGAGAAGTCGCCAGTGACAAAATTTTTTCATATTTACTTTTCTTTAATTTACCTGCTTATTTTTCTTAAACATTTTCTTTTTTCTTTTTCTTTTTTCATTCTTTGTTTTGTTTTCTTTTTATTTTTCTCTTTAAGAACCAAGAAATATAAGCAGCGGAACGACCTTATACTGAAACATATAATGAACAACAACAAGGTACAACAACTAACCGAGGAGGAGGAGGATTTACTTCTGCACCCCTTCTCGAATCTTGATATGGAAGACGGAGCTAGCGCGATTGACATCGATGATAGCACCAGCGAGATCTCAGTCGCTAGCTCCAATTTCTCAAACTCATCCAGGCGGAGCAGAGTCTCCAACTGTAGAAGGACCATCAACAGGTTGGGGAAACTCGACTGGAACCAGATGTCCGAAGAAGACAGGATGAGACTTCACAATGCTCGTGCCTTTATGGACAGAGAGGGCTTGGGTAAAGCTAGTCTTGCACCTAACCCCCCCTCTTCAAAAGGTACGAGTAAAAAGACTGTGATGGGACCACCTGCTCCCCTTGTTCCAAAACAAGGGAAGGGGGTCATCCCATCTACGTCGAGTGCTATTGCCTCGATTGCAGACGAGCGAACGTCTCGAAAAGGAAAAACTGATCCAGTCGTGCGGACACACGTCGTTGCGTCTAATAATTCATCGGCCAAATCAGTTTTATCACCTGCTGGTACGATTGATCAAGCAGGTGGGAAAGGCACAACTGTCGAGGGAAAAGATAAAGGGGGGTGCAAGGATAATTTGGTAGGCCGTAGCCTACAGGTTATCCAAAAAACCAACAAAGAATCTGAAACCGCAAACCATACTATCAGGAACCAAATGGACCTGATCGTACGGACAAACGACGTTGTGCATAATATCCCATCAGATGAATCGGTCCTATCACCTGGTGGTACGACTGGTTTGGCGGGTGATAAAGACAATACTGTCGAGGGCAAGGATGAAATGGGGTGCAAGGATAACTTGGTAGGCCGTAGCCCACAGGATATCCAAAACACTACCACCGATTCCGAACCCGCAGACCGCACGATGAATACAACGTTCAAGCATTGAATAATTATATATAGAAGTGACACTGATAGTTTCTAGCGCCACACAATTTTATTTTTCTCGGCAATCTGATGTACTAAAAAATCCCCAGAGAGAATGGAGCTTGTCCTAGAAAATTATGTTTCCAAAAATTTGTTTTTAAAAAAGGAAATTTCTCTAACTAAATTTTACTCATACATTCAAAATTACACAAATATCAAACAAAAATATAGACAAGTTAGTTGACATTATAAATGTATCCATAGTAACTCGAAACTAAAAACAAGAATTTTTTTATTAACGACGAGAATTTGAACAAAATTAAATATTATTGTTGTATATCCTAGTTACGTTATAGCTTATAGGGCATGAAAGTTACCCTTATTTCAATAGTCCTGCTAGCGTAGGTGACAAGGTGATTGCTCTTTAATTTTCCTTTCTGAGTTCGTATCCCCACAGAGTTTGCTATTTTTTTTATATTATATTTTGTTTTGCAATATTATGAAATGCGTAACAATTAGAGCCTATTTTTGCTGAATCGAAACTTAAGCATTTAATTACAACATAAATCCTTATGTGTCAGTTTACGCCGAAGTAAAAGTAGAGCCTAAACGTTTATGTTCAACATAAATTATTTAAGGTTCGTTTCAGCTAATGGCCCTTAAAGAAAAAAAGAAAAGCGTTAAAAAAAACTCAACGTAATATTGTAAATCAGATAAGAGCTCAAACCAATAAGTCGATTTGGCTCAAACTTTTTGTTTATTTTTGATTCAAAGGAGGGGAAATTGAAATTTTTTAACGGTACCAACTAGAGATGCTGGGCCCTACCAATAATCAAATTTAAAGCGGACTTTGATATTTACCGGAATTCTAAATATTTCACCACACCAAAAAACAATTTAATAGTCAGGTTAAAGGCAACCGCTCGGTTAAAGTTTATAGTTGGGAAACTCAATGTAGAATTCCAGTAAATATAAAAGTCAGCTTTAAATTTGATTTTGGTAGGGCCCGCTGCGAATAATGATTCGGTAGAATACCGAACATTATACATTCACTTAATATAAGGCTATTATTACTATTATTCACCAAAACTTTTCATTAGTAAATTTTATTTTCTACGAGCCTTACCAATAATCAAATTAAAGGCTCACTTAAATATTTAACTGAATTCTACATATTTCACTCAACCAATAAACAATTTCATACTCAGGTTAAAGACTAACGCTTGGCTAAATTTAATAGTCGAGTTTCATAACTATTAAATTTAACCGAGCGTTGTTTTTATACACTAGCCCAAAAAGTTAAAGGAAAAAAGCAAAATTCGTGATAGCTCCAAAACAAGTACCTATTCGATTTGATTTCTTCTACTAAGATAGATTTTTAGAAAAAAAAATTTCAAAATCGTTGGAACCTTATAAATAAATTTTTTAAAAAAATTCAAAAATAAAATTGGTATGCAATTTCTTAGAAATTACTAAATTAATTTAATGTCCTGTTTTCGAAAATTTGAAAAAAGTGTTCAATTTTGTTTTAATCCAAAAACTATTATTTTCCCAAATTTTATTTCTGTTTTATATTTAAACTATATGCTTTTGTATACAAAATTCGCTGAAATTGAATTTTGTACAAATGCACAGCTTGACAATATAGTATCATGACAAAATAAAAGTATGTAAAAACTACATTCTTCTAGCTTTAGGATCTTAGACCCAAATATTTTATTTCAAATGGTGAAATAGAAAAATCATTGGAACTATGCAAAATCCACATTTTCTTTCATTTGCGAACCTTTTGAGTTTATTTGAACATTTTATTAATAAATATCGTTTAAATTTTAGATAAAAAAATGTTTTAATAAAAATAAAGAAAAGTATCCAAAAATGGTACGAAAAGATTTTTTTCTTTCAAAATTTAACATTTCATAAAAACTTTAAATTTTCATTTAAAGTTGCAAATTTGAAGAAAGCCGTATATCCAAAGTTCTTGTTCGCAAACATTAATCAGTTTAAGCAAATAAACGAGGTTGTTTCGTATTGTATTAATATACTTTGAAATATGTATTAAAATACTTTAAAATAATGTGAAATATGGCCACATTGTATGAACTTGATCCTAACCTACTCTTGCATTATGCGGTTCAAGAAAATAGTAAATATATGTCACAATGCATGTGGAAAACATTCAAATAATGTAAACTACAACTTTCGCCTAGATGTTATTACAAAAGCACCCTAATAAAAATTAAATAAACACTTCTATAACTGAAGAAAATCTTCTTGTCGTTAATAAAAACAAAAAACAAAATCCTTTCAAATATACATAAGAATCAAACATTCAAAAATAAATATTCAATTCAAAATATTACAAAAATTTAAAATAAATTCAATTTCAATATTACAGAAACAAACACACTACTAGCACAAAACAAAACTAATACAAATACACCAAATAAAAATAATATTGTACATGTGGTTACTTAGTAACCAAAAGTCCTTTTCAGGGATTTTTCGGCCATCGAATACACAATCCTAAAACGATTGTGGCGCCACTCCTCAAACGATTGTGGCTCCACCCCTCAAACATAGCGGACGTTTTTTCCGGTGTCACTTCTATATATGTACATATAATTATTCAATAGTTCAAGAGCCTAGCTACGGTCATAGACAATAAGACAAAACAGCGTAAGGCTAGAGCTCTCGATGAGAGCGGGCTACGTCGCCGACAAAACCGCAACGCGGAAAGAATTGTCCGTCGCTTTGCCAAGAGGACTCCCGAGTCCCTTACGGCAAAAGAGCGAATTGCACTGGACAAATTCAAACAGCGTTTGCGTGCAGCGGAAGAGCAAGGAATCATAGAGACGCCTAGCACATCCAAAAGAGCTAGAAAGGACGTCGATTCACCTACCAACTCTTCGCCTAATAAGACGAAGAAGAGGGTAAAGATCTCCCGAGCTAGCGTAAAAGGCCACCAAGTCGCTATAGCTGATTATGGTGGGCCCACACGCAAGCTGACTGAGGATGAATGGCATCTCCTTGAACTAAGGATCCTGGAAGAGGTCAATGAGGCTATCGTCAAGAGCTGGACTGTTCCACTCTTCGGTAACCTCAAGACTGTCCATGGTTTCAAGGTGATGAACTGCGAGAACGATGAGTCTCTCGAGGACTGATAATAATCTAGACCCAAATGGCTTAGATAAATTGACAGAGGAATTCACAGGAATTCTACGCGATGCATTGGACAAAAGTTGTCCTCTTATTACCCCGACGAAGAAAAACAACAAACCACCCTGGTGGACAGTTGAGCTCAGTAACATAAGAAAAGAAACTAGAAAACGCACTAGAGCTGAAAGTGATTGGGAATCCTACAAAACCAGTCAAAGAAAATTTAAGACAGAAACTCAACGAGCCAAACGATGTTCTTGGAGAAACTTTTGTAGTAAGTAAGTAAGTAAGTAAGTAAGTAATTGTTTTATTGAAATTCATGAGTAACAATTTTTGATTAAAAATATTTGAATATAAGGTTATCTTATCTTATTTGAAAATATATATATATTAATTAATTAAAGTAGTTTAACATAAAACATTTATTTTGCATCAATGACTCGGTTGAGTCGTCTGTTGCGATTAAATATCCATTAGATAGTTCTTTATGTTAGGGGGTATGATTGCTGCTGCTGATGTTGTTTTTGCAGGTGTTGTTGTTGTTTTTTTGTATTACTATTGGTGTTGTTATTGTTGAAGTTGGTGTTGGTGTTAGTTTTAGTGGTGATGTTGGTGTTGTTGTTGGTGTTGGTGTTGGTGTTGGTGTTGATGTTGGTGTTGTTGATGTTGATGTTGGTGTAGGTGTAGGTGTAGGTGTAGGTGGTGATGTTGGTGTGGGTGTTGGTGTTGGTGTTGATGTCGGTGTTGGTGTTGGTGTTGATGTTGTTGTTGTTGTTGGTGTTGGTGTTGTTGTTGATGTTGATGTTGATGTTGATGTTGATGTTGATGTTGATGTTGATGTTGATGTTGATGTTGATGTTGATGTTGATGTTGATGTTGATGTTGATGTTGATGTTGATGTTGATGTTGATGTTGATGTTGATGTTGATGTTGATGTTGATGTTGATGTTGATGTTGATGTTGATGTTGGTGTAGGTGTTGATGTGGGTGTTGGGGTTGGTGTGGATGTTGGTGTTGATGTTGGTGTTGATGTTGGTGTTGGTGTTGATGTCGGTGTTGGTCTTGGTGTTGGTGTTGATGTCGGTGTTGTTGTTGATGTTGGTGTAGGTGTGGGTGTTGATGTTGGTGTGGGTGTTGGTGTTGTGTTGGGGTTGGTGTGGATGTTGGTGTTGGTGTTGATGTTATAGGTGTTGATGTTGGTGTGGGAGTTGGTGTTGGTGTTGGAGTTGGTGTGGATGTTGGTGTTGGTGTTGACGTTGGTGTTGGTGTTGGTGTTGATGTCGGTGTTAGTGTTGGTGTGGATGTTGGTGTTGATGTTGGTGTTGATGTTGGTGTGGATGTTGGTGTTGGTGTTGATGTTGGTGTGGGTGTTGGTGTTGGTGTTGATGTTGGTGTTGGTGTTGGTGTTGATGTCGGTGTTGGTGTGGATGTTGGTGTTGGTGTTGATGTTGGTGTAGGTGTTGGTGTTGATGTCGGTGCTGGTGTTGGTGTTGAAGTTGGTGTTGGGGTTGGTGTGGATGTTGGTGTTGATATTGGTGTTGACGATGATGTTGGTGTTGATGTCGGTATCGGTGTCGGTTCTGGTGTTGGGGTTGTTGTTGGGTTGATGTCGGTGTTGGTGTTGATGTCGGTGTTGGTGTTGGTATTGGTGTTGTAGATGATGTTGATGTTGAATTTTTGTGTTGATGTTGATGTCGGTGTTGGTGTTTATGTTATTGCTGTTGTTGGAGTTGTTGTTTTTCTGTTGTTGTTCTAGCTTACTAATTCGGCGCGATATTTAATAGCTAGAGAGAGGTACTTTATGAGTGAGTTCCAGTTTCCTTCGCCATTCAGAATATTCACCATGTTTTCCGTACTGAGTTCTCTTGTACCAAAGTATAATATGCGTAGTTCTTTCAATACAGGACACACTCCAAAAAAGTGGATAAATGTTTCGTCTTCTCGCATATTACATAAAGTACACTGAGTATTTCTGTTATTTGATGGAAATGTACCGTTCAAGTTAAATAGTCCCCCTCTTGCCTTAAAAATCCATCCTATTTTGGGTGAGATATTTTCGTCCTGAATATATCTACTCCCTTCAGTGTAGTTAAGGATATTATACACTCCATGTGACGTTGACGCCTGCGCTCTTTGAAGTGCCACACTCCATTCTCTTTCCATTATTTGGTGGTCAGCCAAATCTATTACATTTTGGAATAGTCTACTATTTCCGACAACCTCCTGGATATGCCTTCCTTCTAATAAATTAGTCCATTGTGTGGCCCAGTATATGTTTTTAGACACTACTATATTAGCTAATATATGCGGGAGACGGTTCTCGTCGTATAGACAGAGAATTTTCTTAAAGTAGCACATGTGACATTTCATTGTGTAAATGAAAAGAGGTTTTAACTTTAGTTCCAGTACGAGCATGTAGTTTGGGGTTGACGTTGGTACTTTCATTATTTTTTTTAGGAAATATCGTTGGACCTTTTCCATTTCGTCATACTCCTGATTTCCCCAGGCCTGTGCACCATATCCCAGAATTGACCTTGCTACTGCGTTGAAGAGTTCGAGTTTTGACGAATTACTAATATCCTTTTTCGAAACAAAAGATTGCCAAGTCAAGTTTAAGCTCGTTTTTGCCTGATGCGTTCTATCCTTGAAATGCTCGGTCATGCTCAACCCTGGTGTCAGCCATAGGCCCAAGTACTTATACTTGTTGACCACCTCTATTTCATCAGTTCCGAGGGTCCATCTTTCTAAGTTGCTTCTTCTGCCACCATTTTTTCTAAATATTATGATTTTAGACTTCTCGAGATTGATAATAAGATTCCAATCTTGGCAATACTCTTCAAGCTTGTTTATCATTATTTGCAGGTCCTTTGGTATGTTCGCAAAAACTACAATGTCGTCCGCATACAACAACATTCGGATGACATGTTCATTTATTTGTATTCCACCACCTAAACAATCGTGCATATCGTTGATAAAAAGAGCGAATAATAAAGGACTTAAGAGACAGCCCTGCTTCACACCCATTTTTGTATCGAACCACTCTGAAAGTTTGCTTCCATCCCATACTGCACTGGCTGTCCCTGCAGTATCTTTTATAATATTAAGAAATTTTGTTGACAAACCCATTCTTTTTAGTTTGACAAACAGAGCATTCCGACTGATACTGTCAAACGCTGCCTTGAAGTCTACAAAGAAGCAGTATGTTTTTTTACCTTCATCCATTCTGATTCTAACTATGTTCAGTAGATTGAATATATTATCTGCTGTACTATATCCCTCTCTAAACCCAGCTTGATATTCGTTAAGAACCCTGTTTCTTTTTCCCCAATCCTGTAGCCGTTTGAGCAGTATGCCTGTGTAAATTTTCGCCATAGCATCCATAAAGGAGATCCCTCTGTAGTTTTGTGCTAGGTTTATATCACCCTTTTTGTAGATGGGGAAGATCAAGGACTTCTTAAAAGATGGTTCAACTCTTTCTGTTAGATGAATCCTATTATATATTCCTACAAGTCGGTCTAAGAGTATTTGTGGAGCATGAATAAAGAATTCGTACGGCACCCGGTCGTATCCGGCAGCTTTGTTTATCTTAGCTTTATTAAGAACTTGTAGGATTTCGGTATTCGTAATCTCACCATCAAGTTGTTCATCCCACAAGTACTGTTGCATGTCTTCCAATGTTACATTGTTTTGAAGTGGTGGATTCAAGAGCCGTTCAAAGTGGTCTTTAAAATCACTGCTTTTTATGTTAGGTCCTTTTCTGTGGCTCCTATTTCGTAATTTGTTTGCAATTTCCCACCAATCTTTTGTATTTTTTACGTTTTTAAGACTGGTACATAGAGATTGATAATATAGCTTTCTTTTCATCTTACATGTATGTTTGTATTTTCGACTAGCTTCAAGGTATGTTTTTCTTAGGATTTCAGACGGATCCCTTCTCCACCTATTGAGCCATTTGAAAGCATTTTTCCTGGCGGTCATACACGTTGCATCAAACCAGCTTTCCTTAAACTTTTTTTGAACAGTTAGATTTCTCTGCTCGCCCACAACGTCTTTGATAGTTGTTATCATCTCTTCTGCCGTCCAACTCTCTACTCCAAAATCACCTTCTTCTTTTGTTAATATGTTTTGTTGCATTCGTGTTTTGTAATTGTTTTCAGTATGTTTCAACCATATCAGTTTAGGAAGTAGACTCATTTCTTCCGACGACTGAAATCCAGATAATTGCAAAGTCAACACAATTGGCATATGGTCTGAATAGACCATCTCTTCTACTTGGAATTCTTTAACTTGGCTAAGAATATTATACGAGGCTCCACACACATCGTTAACTGAGCACCCTATTGTGCTTATGAAAGTGTGATTCCCTTCAAAATCACCCGGTGTTCTTCCGTTTAATATTACGATGCCTGCATCGTCACACGTCTCAATGAATCGCTTTCCTTTATTGTTGAGTACCTTGTCCTTAGAGTTTCGTTTTGGTTTAAGCAATACATTGAGGCTTGCCGTTTGTTCTTCCATAAGAATTTGGCTTTCTCCTATTCGAACATTGAAGTCACCTATTACAATCACGTTATGTGTGTTAAGTTCTTGAAGAATTCTATTGTAGATTTGAAAGTCTTCTTCCCATTTATTGCAATTGAGATATGTAGGCAGCACATAAAGCTCACAGTTAATTGACACGATGCGAATAACATCTCTCTCCAGCGATTTTGTACAATCTATTCTTAATTCCTTGTTCATATCTCGACTGATACCAACTAGTAGTCCACCACTCGCTCTTCCGAACTGCGCATGGCGCACTGCTGGTGTCCATATCAACTCAAACCCTGGGAAAAATTTTTCATATCTCTCGAATTGATCAACAAGAAAAGTTTCATACAATAAAAAAATATTAAATTTACATAAATAATTAAAAAAGTTTGGAACTATTAATTTATTAGATAGTCCTGATACATTGTAGGATACGATTTTTATTTCTGTTTTCTTATAATCTAAAATATTTTGTTTCTCTTCGCAACAGCAATCTAACTGCTATTCCGAGGAAGTCTCAGCTTTGTTTGATTCCAGATGAAAGTCTATCTTTGAGAAATCCTTATTATAGAGTTCTCCTAGAACCACAGAAGCTGGTTTCCCGTCATTTTGCAGTTCATTCCCTACCACCGCAAAAATTCGTCCTTCAATTTCCAAGCGTCTGCCCTTGAATTTAATTGGCTTTGATTTATCCACTTTCCTTATTTCATTTCTTATTCTTAGCAAATAATTGTGGTGTTCTCTTTCTTTCTGCGTCATATCCCTTTGTATACTATACTTTGTTCCAGCTAATTTGGATGTATTTTGTAGGATAGTTTGTACTGCAGACTGTGTTTCAAACTCAACTAAAAAATTCTTCTTATCGCCTCTTCCTATTTTTAGAATTTTTATAATTTCTAGGCTCTCGTTTATTTTTAAGATACTTTTACAAAACATCCAGATATCAGTTTTTTCCAGTGTCTCCTTTTCAAATCCTTTAAATATAAGGTTATTCTTTCGAGTAAATTTATCAAACGTTTCGTTTTTCCTTAAACTCACTTCTTTACTCTCTTCTAACTGCTGGATTTTGTGTTTGAGTTCGGAGTTTTCTTTTTTTAATTCTTCGATTTCCTTCGTATGTACTTCAAGTGTATCTTTTGTACCTTTCAGTTCTTCTTGTAGCATTTTTCGAAATTGCATCATCATTGCACCCCAGGTGTTCACTTCTACTACGGTCTGATCTAATTTGGAAGTTTCTTCATCCGAACTTTCAGGCATTTTTGCAGAGTGTGGTTTTTTACTCGGTATTACAGGCAAATCCGGTGAAAGTTGTTTTCTTGATCGTTTACCTGTTTGATCCAGTTTGAGTTTTTTGTGTTGATACCTCAGTTTAGTTGTTAGCCCTAGGCAGTAGACTGGTACTCTAATTCACTATAAAACTTATAGTGGGTTCAGATCTGTGCTTTCACAGTAGTAGTCACCAATACCCTACTCAATCTACACAGACTGCGGGGTTTGGATTCTTCGTCCACTCGTTGCTTATTTTACAGTGCTTTTTTATCAGATATGACTCTACTTTTCTTAAATTATCCTAGAAAATATAAACTTTCAACTAAACTGTGGTTTATTTTTCTGCAAAATCAGCTTACATATGTATCACCCTGTATATTTTAACTTCACATTGATAGTGACGAAGTTGTCCTACCAACCACCAGATGTCGCTAGTGATAACAGAGAGATTTATCAAACAGCTGTGTAACCTGTCAGTTTGACAGGTTACTTTTGTAGTACTATCGAATGTACAAATCATTCGGCAAGACTAAGGAAGATCCTCTCCAAAACAATCACTCCTATAGGCTCCCTAAAAGGGCCTGATAACCAATGGACTGAATCTTGTCAAGACAGCTTAAAACTCCTGGTGCAAGTTCACTTCCCAGGTAGTAACTCTGAATTGGAAAATGTTTCCACAAACTCTTTGCACTCATTTTGTGAAATTCCTAGAGAAATTATTATTGTGCAATTGAAAAAGCACTCACTGATCTTAAAATAGAAGACACGGTCATAAAATGGATCGTGTGCATGTTGAAAAACAGACATATAAATAGTGAATTAAGTGGGTCACATATAAAAATGTACGCATCTAGAGGAACTCCACAAGGCGGTATTTTATCACCTCTTCTTTGGATTTTAGTGATGAATGAGATTCTCATCAAACTGAATAACAGCGGTGTCAAGGTTATAGCCTACGCAGACGATCTAGCTCTTCTAGCGACAGGTAAATACCTAACCACTGTAAGCGAACAATTAGAAAGCGCATTATCCACTGGATAAGGAGATGCGGTCTCAAAGTAAACCCCCTTAAAACAGAAATGGTACTTTTCACAAACAGAAGGAAAATTCCTCCTTTTGCAGTGCCAAAAATTGATGGCACCCCACTTAAGATTTCGGATAAAGCGAAATATCTCGGAGTGATCTTGGATAAGAAACTTAACTGGGGTCCAAACATTCAAGAAAGATATAAGAAAGCCAACATTTGGAATACTAGTCAAAACGGCCACACTACGATCCTTTCTAACTACGTTGGCAACAACGTAAGTACAGATTACATGACCCCTTACTTAGACTTCAACAAGTCTTTTAATGTCAGTTTCCCTAACAGACAAGATTGGGAAAACAGTGTACCTTTCTCAAATGAGTCGACTATCGCCATCTTTACTGATGGTTCGAAAATGAACACTGGGGTTGGTGCAGGTTTTTACTCAAAAAACCTTAACCTTGCCAGTTCTTTCAGACTCCCCGATCACAGCAGTGTCTTCCAAGCCGAGATATTGGCAGTGAAAAATGCTGCTATGGTGATGGCGATATCACCTGCTGACATCACCTTTTTCATTGATAGCCAAGCGGCAATAAAAGCGATTTCTGCCACCTTAATCAAGTCAAAGCTTGTTTCTTGCTGTCGCGAAGAGCTTAGGGTTCTTGGTATGCAGCATAATGTAAGACTCTGCTGGGTTCCCGGCCACAGTGATGTGTTCGGCAACGAAAAAGCGGATGAGCTTGCAAGGGAGGGCTCAGTTCTTGATCCCTCTCTCATAGACCATAACATCAGAATCCCACAATGTGAAATAAAACGAAATATTGTCAACAATATTTCACAAAAAACAAATGAAAGATGGAACCTCCTAGAAACCTGCGGTCACACCAGGAAACTATGGCCGAACTTCGACGAGAAAAAATCAAATAAGATCTTACTACTTAGTAAACCTTCCTTAAGATCCCTAATAGGCGTCTTAACGGGACATAACCTACTAGGATACCACAAAAAGAAAATGGGGCTTAGTACGGATGATCTATGCAGAGGCTGCGGCAATGAGGACGAACAGGAAAACACTGTTCACTTCCTCTGTCACTGCCCAGCACTCTGTCGCACTAGGAAAAAATTCTTAGGAAACTTCTTCTTTAATGAATTAGAAGAACTTTCGGAACTTTCAGGCAATAGCCTACTGAACTTTGTAAAGTCCTCCAAATGGCTCGAACAACCATAGCATTCATAGGTTATCACTTTTTCATGAAGTTACAATACTTCAGGGCAGACATGTCAAACTCAGTGGTTGATTGGGGCCAAAACAACAAGATCTAAATATGTATGGGCCGCAAAATAATTTAATAAAATATAATATAAAAATAAGAAGAATTATAGCATTTATGTTTACTTCCTGATACCTAGAATCTCTCCTTTACTACCATTTTTTTCAACAGACCAAGCTGTAAGTTAGGCTGGATCTTATTTCTCTTAATAATAAAATTATATGCTTGCATACGAAGGTTGTATGAAATTTGCAAATGATTTTATATGGCAGTTTTAAATTGTCCCAAATCTGATTGAAAAGACTTATAAAATTCGGTCAAATTCCACTTCATAGAAATTTGGATCTCCATTTCAATATCATTCGACATTTATTCTCAAAAAAAACAAAGAATGCCATACCTAAGGCATTCATTATTTAAACTAGCTCCCATACAAATTGTCGAAAAAAATTAGCCGATCCTAAATATAACAGATCGATAAGATATCGATAATTTGTATGGGACCTAAAATTTAGCTCGGATCTGTGTACCAGGCTTTAAGCTCCAAATTATTAAAAATGTCGAGGGCCGCAAGGTTACTCGTTGTGGGCCGCATGCGGCCCGCGGGCCGCAAGTTTGACATGCATGCTTCAGAGTATCACAAGGGATCTACATTGATCTAAGTGTGACGGTAACAAGATCAACTGTCAGCCCATTTAACCTAACCTAACCTACGCTCAACATATTAAACTAATAAATCTTCCATCTCTAACTAGTCACAGAGCGTTTCTACAATTTTGTTTTATTGTCGGGATAATCAATGGATCGATTTCAGCTCCATCGATCCTTTGTCGATTGAATTTCATTGCTAGTCAGTATAGTTTGAGAAGGCAGTTGCCAATTTTTAACATTTACAGTAGATCAAACTACGATGCTAATAGTCCTTTAAATCTTTTAATTAATATTTAAAATAAAAATTCAAATATAAATAACTGCAGCTATGACAATGTTAAATCACTAAACTTTAGAAAAATATTCTTTATTCATAATAATCCATAAATGTACCTTAGTTAGATGTAAATTTTTCTTTTGTAATAATGTAATGTATAATATATAATTATAATTTTAGTTTTTAAGAAAAATGTAACTATATATCGTTAGTATTTAACGAAATAAACTAAACAAAAGATCGCCTGCGATTTGGAATTGATCGGGAAGAAACAAGTGGAACCAACCTGAGCGTGCTTCTAGCAGTCCATATATATTAAGTCAATGTCTTAAATATAAAAATGATGATGGTGAACAATAACTACAAGAAATGTATGGCGAACTTGACTTCAAACCTGTCAAACTTATATCGTTGTCAAACAGACGTCAGAGCGAAAGGTCTAGACCAGTTAGAGATGCTGTACCAGGGAAGCCACTTTCTCAAAATAGTTCAAGTTTTAATACTTTAATTCAAAATTGAAATTGTACTACCGTCAGCTCAATAGATTTAAGCACTAGTAATATTTTGTCATACAATGTGTCAGGACTTATTAATAAAATTTTATTTGTAGATTTTTTCAATTATATCAAAAGATTTGATGTATTTTTTTTATAAGATACTCATGTAACTAAAGAAAATTTCAAAATGTTTACAAAGTATTTTGGTGGGTTTAAACTAGTTTGGTACGAAGCAATAAAAACATATTCAAAGGGTCGCGCAAGTTGGGGAACTCTCTATGGCATTAAAACTTCGATGTTGACAACCTATAGTTTTGAAGAGCATGAAGGGGTGACGGTAGTTAAACTTTTGCGGAAAAGTAATCTGTATGTAATTCCATTCTACATAAACTGCAACAAGTGGAGTGAGGACTTCGAGCGACTTAAAAACATCATGCATCAACTTGCAAACAAAAGCGTTTTAACTATAGGTGATTTGAATGCAAGAACCAGCAATTTACAAGTTACAACAGCACGATGCACCACTAACACTCTCATAAATTATAGCCAAAGGACATCAATGGACGGAGTTTTAAATCAGAATGGAGCAAATCTTCTTGATCTTCTACAGTTGTTTGATTGTACAATTTTAAATGGCAGCACGATTGGTGACACCGAAGGACAATTTACATTTCTGGGAGGTCAAGGCAAATCTGTGATCGACTATTGTGCGATTAATAACGATTGGAATGACAGTTGTACCACTTTACTTCAATTGAAGTAGATTTACTTCTTTTTTTTCAAAAAAAATTATCATCTACTTCCTACTTCGCACCATCACAAAAATATCGAAATCTATTTCATTTAAAAATCTCTGTTCCAATCTACTTCAAGTTATCAAAATACACTAGCCCAAAAAATTAAGGGAACAAAAAAAAAATCGTGATTTTTTTTAGTGATTTTCGATAGGCTGTATCTCAGTGAAAAATGATCCCATCATGATAAAATAAAAAGCAGTTGAAAGCTGTATTCTGTCTAAATGACTTACTTCTTTGAACTTTTTTATGAGCAAAATCAAATTATTTTGAGTTTATTTGAACATTTTATTGATAAAATAATATCGTTTAAATTTAAGATAAACCTAGGAAAAATTAAAAGTTTCCAAAAAGAGTTAAATTTTGAAAAAAAGCTTTTTATACAATTTTTGGATATTTTTCCTAATTTTGAATTTTTTTTTATTTTTCCTTGGTTTATCTAAAACTTTAACGATATAAAATAAACTCAAAATAATTTGATTTTGCTAATAAAAAAGTTCAAAGAAGTAAGTCATTTAGACATGCAGAAATATGGTATTTTATTTCATCTTAAAAATTCAAACCCTCACAACAGAAAAACTGCTTGATGAATAAGTCTGAAAATTTGCATATTATTTTCAGGTATATTAAGCTTCAATAATTAAGCCTCAGTTTAATCTTATCACCCATGGAAATTAAATAGCGGTAAATTTTCTAAAAAAACGTAAAAATGCCTATTTTGATAGCTTTTCTAAATTAATCTAAAAAATAAGAAAACAATTTGTTTAACAAAGCAAACTTAATTTCTTTGTAGAGAATTGAATGAAGTTTTTAAATGTGTCCTTGAATATTCTGTACAGTGATCCGTTGTTGATATTGATAGTCAAAGTCAAAAGTATGGTTTTTGGTTTGATGACTGATATTGCAGTTCAAAAAAAACCGTAGAAGTTTGAAAGAAAATGAATCTTATAGCCTAATAAATAGCCTTTCTAAAAATAATAGGAAATCATTTTATCAGAAATAATTTTCCCACTTTCTTAAGAGAAAAGTAAAAACAAACAAAAATTGGAAAATTTTTGCTTTTTAACATTTCCAACGATTTAGCTATTTTACAGTTAGAAAGAAAATATTTTAACATTTAATCCTAAAACTAGAAGAATAGAGCTTTCAACTGCTTTTTATTTTGTCATGATGGGATCATTTTTCACTGAGATCCAGCATATCGAAAATCACTAAAAAAAATCACGATTTTTTTTTTGTTCCCTTAATTTTTTGGGCTAGTGTATAAGCCAAATCTACTTCTTTTTTTCAGAAAACCAAATATTTGACTAAAAATTGTTATAAAACAATGTTTAAAAATATATTTATGACGAAAGTATGTAGTTTGAAAGAATAAAATTTTTGGTTTAAGTTGTTCTTACTAATTAAATTATTTAACTTAAATAAATTTAATAGAATTATTTTTTTTTTAATATAGATTTTTTATAAAGAAAAGGATATTTTGAAATCTACTTCGATTTTTTCAATCTACTTCCATTTATTCTTCAAATCTACTTCGACTTCTTTTCTGCAAGTGGTAACTGGTAACCACATGCCAATAATTGTAGACTGGGTTGAACAGATCTGAAACTTTTACCACGATTGAAATGGAAACAAGAAACTGCCTCTGCATATCAGCAAAGATTGGAAGAAAACTTACATAGCATAAATGTAACCACCGAGTCTACCGAAGTAATTGCCAACAAGATAGTATCGTGCATTAGAAAATCAACAGATAACTGTAGTTCAAAAAAACGTTATAATTTCCAAAAAAATTGGTTTGATAAAGAATGTATGATAGCCCGAAAAAAATCGTTTAGGGTAGAAGGGGGAGGATTTGCCAGGATTTAGGAAAATTGATATAACGCAAAGTTTTTACGTTTCTTTTAATTTTTTTATATCTGATATTATTATTGACTTTATCATCTTCACTTAAATATTTTTTTCATCTTGATATATTAATTATTTATATTTTTAATAATTTATTCAAAAAAAACGAAAAGTGATGTGGCAAAGCCTCCCCAGGTGGGAGGCTTTGCCACGGGGGTGGGGAGGGATTGCCAGTAACCTAAATATAAAAGTTAATACAAATAAAACCAATAATCATAAACAAAACTTCTTTTTAGCTGAAGGTACGAAGAAGGGATTGATTTTTAAGGATTCTGTCATCCTCTTTTGAGGAAGCTTGCTTCTGGCAAATATACCCCATGGGGTACATTTGCCAGAGCAAAACCTACCCAAAAAACCTATAGAATCCGTTGCGTCCGTTCCGTCGAAGTTTTCAACTGACAGCTCGATAAAATACACACGTTCTTATGGGAAGCGACCCATACGCGACGGATCGGACGGAGACGGATGGATTTGACGGAGGAAGTAGCCCAACTTTCTACTTTTTCATCCGTCGTATCCTTTGACATTGGTTGTCAACAATAGACCAGTTCGACTTTCTGTTCCTGAGTGCACGCCGGGGAATTTCAGAATTAAGAACTGTGTTCTTTTCTTCTCCGATTTTATGAATTGTGAACTTAATTGTGAAGAAAATGTAATAAAAGTAACATTTAATAATATATCTAATCAATTATATCAATTAAATACTCAAATTCTGTTGTAGAGTTCAATTTTACTATGCCAAAGTCATACCTACAACTCATAATTTGTTATAAAAAATTGTTTTTAACTGAAGAGCAAGTACCTACAGGAAATCTAGTCGTGCATTTTATTTTATAAAAAAAAAAGAACAACAATAATAATTAAAAATTTCTTGCATCAGAACTTCCTTAGTGCACATTCAGCGATAAAATATCGAACACACCTTGGAATTTGAAGTGAGCTGTCAAAAAGCAATCCGTCATATGACGTATTCTATGGGTCACCCCTTTCTGTCCCATCCTTCAACTTCAACGGATGGATTGACGGAACGGACGCAACGGATTCTATGGGTTGGGGCCTTTATGCGGAACCGATGATATTCGATGAGATTCTTGGTTCTGAAAACTCGTTAGCGGAAATACCACTGTTATAGCTCCCGGCGAAGACGGGATTCCGTACGAGTTCTTCAAAAATGGTACTGATACGTCGCATTTACAACTCAAAATCGTTATTTAATAAAATAATCTTAGGGGAACAAGTTCCATCTTCATTCAAACAATCTTTAATTTTTCCAATCCACAAAAATGGAGACTTTAAGGCTAGGCGCACACATGCGATTTCAGTCGTGCGATTATTCAGTCGCAAAAATGGATCACACGGATTTGAATGCCGATGAACACACATGCTTCTAAAAAATAGCCGCGATTTAAAAATTGAAAATTGTCCCATTTTTTTGGCGACGCGACTGTCGCAAATAAAAATGGAACAAATGGATCAGTATAGTTGTGCACACACTTGCGACTAAACTGAAAACGACTAAAAAGTAGCAGTCGCAAAGAGGCCAAATTATGCGCACACATGCGATTTTCAACCACTCGATTTTTTAGACGCAAGAAATGAAACACATTATTTTAAATGAGAGCGCACAGACTTGCGATTTTAAAATCGCAAAGTTTAAAAAAATGGATCCGGTTCTATTTTTCGCGATTTTTTTTGCTGCACATAAGGATATATTATAAAGTATATAATGCACCTGCCGGACGTGCGACCCTTGGAACAATTATTTTAAGTACAATAATGGATATACTAGAAAGTGTTGTATAGTGGATAGTTATAAACGATAGGAAATTTAAAAGGACAATTCCATAGAATTCATAAAAGAGAAAACCCTCAGAAATTTACCCAGTACTATAGAATGAGTATACAATGCTTTGGTGAAATAATGGTACTCGTAGGGCCTAAAATAAGATACAAACATACACATTGCAGAGAATCTATTTCTATTTCTAATCTGGTAAACAAGCTGTCAAACCCTTACCAAATTTTGAGACTTGTATCACTTTACCACTTTTACCAGAGCTTACATTTGTTCCATGAATTCACCTTATCATAAAATCCGATCGTAGATACCATTTGTATGAAATATTCCATTTCGAACATATTTCGTGATTGTTTTCTTTGCGGTCATTTGTGTTGAAGTTATTTATTCATAATTGTGTTAATTCTACTTTACATTTTCTCAACTCAGTTTTTATGTTTTAAATCAAGTTTGTTTTTCAGAGTAATTCAATATTGTTTTTAAAACTAATTTTCATTCTAATAAATTCTTTCATATTGTTCAATTCGTTATCTTAATAAATATTTTCTTTCTTAATTAAATAAGATTTATTTAATATTCAATTCCTTAAAAACAATAATTTGACCATTAGATTTGAACAGTGAGTATCTCCTGGCTCTTTTGATCTAGAGATGATGCATTTTATCGAAAAACGGTCAACTCTTTTTCGACCAAACATAATGTTTTTTCTTGCAATAAAAAATAGTCGCGCGATTTCTTAGTCGCAAGTGTGTGCACGGTAATTTTATGTTGCGACTGCGATTTTTTAGTAGCAACGACTGAAAATCGCATGTGTGCGCCTAGCCTTAATAGTGTTGAAAATTATCGAGGCATCTCGTTCATGAATGTCCTGGCAAAATTGTTTTGTGGTGTGCTTGTCAACAGACTAGAATCTTGGGTTAACACTTACAACATCTTATCAAACTATCAGGCTGGATTCAGAAAAACATTTTCAACAGTTGACCATATTTTCTCGCTCACCTCAATCATTAAAGCGTTTCAAGCTAAAAAAAAAAGGTATATGCATTTTTTGTAGATTTCAAGGCAGCTTTTGATCTCATAAACCGTAATGCCCTCTTTTATAAGCTTTCACAACTAGGACTGACTACAAACTTCATCAATATAATAAAAGATTTATACACCGAGTCAAAAGCAGCGGTATGGGATGGCGAATAGTGGCGTTAAACAAGGATGTCTGCTTAGTGCACTCTTATTTGCTCTATTCATTAACGATGTTGTAGCTTGTCTTCATGGAGGAATCCGCATTTCTAATTTAAACATTAAGACTGGGTTCCCTTTTTCTGCGAAGTCAGATCTCATGTAAAAGCATTTGTATGTATTAGTGAATATTTTTTGCTCTCTCGCCATCGAATTCTCTGGTTGTTTCCTCTCAGGATGTTGGTTTTCAATTTTTCATTCATTGTCTCTTTATGAGATCACCATCGCACTCACGCGTGCGGGGTGACATGCAAATGGATGTAGGTATACATAGATCTTTATATGGATATGGTGTTTTTGGACGAAAACTGGTTTGAAATTCTATATTTTCATGAAAGATTTCTGAAGTGTATACCAGAGAACCAAACGAGTCGAGTATTGTTTACGAACATCGAGTACTTACTCGAAAAAAACGATCTCGAACAAACAGAACCAACACAATTCAAATATGTTCGAGCTTTCCTGTTTACGAGTATGATTACTCGTAAGTAACCCTACATTTCAAACGAGTTCAAACGATCATTTTTCTGTTCGAGTAAAATCGAGTAAAATGATCGTGAACAAAATGTTTATGACCAATGTGATCGAAATTACTCGAACTGGAAAGGAAATGTTCATAGTGTTCGAGGGTGGTTTTTCTTGTAGCATAAATAAAAGAGAATCAGTTTGGTACACAAAAGCAAGTTACATTTGTTTTATTTAAATTAATTAATTTGACAAGATAATGAAATGAAGAAAAACATATTAGAATAAAATTAAATTAAATACAGAAAAAAAAAGAAAAGTTAAATAAAACTTAATGCTAGATACAAAAAATTGAATAAATTAAATTAAGTTAAAAATTATGACACTTGTATTTATGAAAAAAAAAAAATATTTAAATTTTTAAGTTTGAATTTGCAATCATCAAATTATTTACAGTTTCTGGGTTCAACCTCGATCGTTTTTCTGAAATTTTATTTCCAGCCTGTGAAAATGCTCGTTCTGATGCTGCTGATGTTGCTGGAATACAATTCAAGATTGTAAAGTTTTTAATAAAACCGAGTTCTGTTTTGACTATTTCCACTAATTTTTCTTTAATATTTTTTACATCGTTGCTTATGGTTGTTCCAGTGGGAAGCATGTCTTTTACGTTAACATGTTTTCCGTATTTAGCACCGATTTTTATACACTCTTTAACAAATGCCTGCATTCCAGAGCCTTCTACAGTAGAAAACGGTCTAATATCTTCAATACACATAACTTTCCCTTTAACCCTTTCATGCTGATTTGTAATTTCCCCAATATACCTGCCCGAAAAAATAGTAATTTGTTTTAAAAACAATCATCCCAAATCGCATTATTGCATATTTTTTAGGGATATGTTTCTACTACGCACCTACCTGCATAAATTAACTGGGCATTCCCCACTACCCCATTTGTATCGTTACCTAACGACTAATTACTTTTTTATTTACTCAGTCATTGAAAATCCTTTTCTAAAACCACAATTGTAAAATTAAAATAACCTGCTTTAATTGCAGTTGTACGGCAAACAACCAACCCTCAAAACCTAAATAAAAAAAAATATGCAACAGGTACCTATAGGACGTAGAAATTGGGAGTGGTTGTTTTCATTGTTCAAATTGTTCATGATTTTTCGATCACGTTCGAACGTTCGAATCACTTTCGATCATTTCGAGTAAAGCCTAGTGTTTATGAACAGTCAATCTGTTTACGAGTAATTTTGTTCGTGGGTATTGAGGATCGAGTATACTCATGAGTTCAAACAATTTGGGTGGTTTTGTTTCTGAGTATTTTTGTTTATGAGTAAGATGATTTACGAGTATAGAGAGAAAACGATCGAGCACGAACGATCATTTTAAAAAAATTAAATTGTTCGAACAGGTTCGAACATACTCATTTGGATCTCTGGTGTATACCTATTTATTTTTGAAATGAAAAAGAAACTTGTTTTCATGTTGCTGTTGTGGATAGCAATTGAGTTTTCTGTGTATCAGAGAAATTTTTTGCATTATAATTATAATTATAATAATTATAGTTGTTCAGCGGAGAAGCAGGTAGAGGTTATGTTATGTGGGTGCTCTGATATAATATACTTGACAGTATCCTTGTGTAGTGTGTAAAAAAATATGAGTAGATGCGCAGAAAGATTGATTTTCAGGTTCTTGCTCACTTTTGAGTTGTTCTTCGTTGAGAAATTTTTTGTCTAGCACTCTCGCGTGCCGGGTGACATGAAAATGTATTTACATACAATATATAGAATGTTTAGGTTCTTATGTGTATGTTGTTTGAGGATGGACTCGAGATAAATCTTGTATGACAATATGATCATGGACAATGCCGCAAAAAGTTTCTCCTGAACTTATTTTTTGAAACTTAGGCCGCATTCGGATTAGACTAAATATTTACCCGAGAATAAATTTTGATAGCTTCTTCATTCAAAAACAAAGAAGACACTGAATTGAAAATCCATTGCAAAACTATTTCTATAAATACCATCAAGTGCATTCTAACCACAAATACCCTTAGGTATATAACCCTTATACCAAAAATATTATACCTAAAATGGCAAAAATTCTCTGTGGTAGCCTACAAAAAGAAAACCGAATCCACAACATATAAACAAAGACAAAGAAAAACAAAAGGACATATTTATATTATATATAACCCCGTACGCACGCGCGAGTGTAGTATAATAAACAATACAACCCAGAAATCAACCTAAATATGGAAATTAATCATTGTGTACATGTCAAATGCCAATACACATTTTTACACACAAACAAGTGCATACTTACAAATGTACCTTGTACCCACATATCTAATCCTTTACCTATATCCCCGCACGAGCGATGTGAATATTACACAATGCAAAGAATTTCGCTGACACAAAAAAACCCAAAAATGTCATCTCGCACTCGCGAGTGTGATATTATAAACACGAAATGAATTGTTAGGAAAACCCCAAGAGTCAACAAGAACAAAACAACCCTTTTTGAAAAACAAAGATAATGATCTTGCAAGAATTATCTACTATCTACCTACTCTCTGCAGCATCTTCATAATTTCATGAATGATTTCTGCCTGTATTATGTATTATGTAAACACAAAAAAAAAAAAATAAAATATAACGAGAAAATGAGACCGCAAGAGCAAGTTTTTTTTTTCAATAAATAGAAAAGAACAGAAAGAAAGAGTTCAGCGCCAGCTTACGCAGTGGTATTCTTTTGAACTCGGTTTGTATGTGTGCGTGATTAATGGAATTTTCAAAGTAAAAAAGCTAAAATAGACACTTTTTCAACAATTTATATTAAAAATACTGTGAGCAAAAATATATATATTTTTTTTGAAACTGATTTGAAATAAAATGAAAAAAAATACTAAAAATAAATTGTGGATGCTTTGACTGCTCCTTCCTCAAAAAAAGAATGCAAATATTGGTTTATTAAAATCAAATTTTTAGTGTGTAAATAAAAAAAAATATTTTTTTTTGGCAAACTGACTGCATGAAAAACTTTATTAACTTCCCATTAAAAAATTCAATTATTATTCAATACCTGCAATTTTATTTTTCATTTGAAAATTTTATGTTTAAAAGTACACTCGCTCACACAGAAATTACAGAAAATAAACAACTGACTTTGAACTTGTTTTGCAACACCAAAAACTCTACCACAAAAATAAGAAGTGCATAATATGAGCCCATGTATATTTACCATCCGCTTTGTAAAAAAATTAATTCAAAATTTTGAAAATTTGGGTGCGAATTTTTGCGATTAACGAAATAATTTGCGAATGAAATTTTCACTTTGAGTAAAAAACACTCATACGCCCTGCGTTTTTTTTACTGGTTGTTAACATTTTTCAGAATTTTTTTTTATTGAACTTGATACATTTGGATTCACTAAGCCTAAAAATCACAATGGTTCCTTTCTAGAAGCTCTAACATTTTAGATATTTTAATTTTTCACATTTTGGGTGTATGATATTTCATACTATTTTTTTTTAGTTTTTCTTATTACGAGCGTTTTTAAAGTTTTTCAACTTTTTAACATAAAACCGCCTTTCATTGCATAAATAATAATTTCTAGCAAAAATAAATTGTTTTACTTCAAAAAATAATTTTGTCCAGGTTTTTGATCGAACTCCTATTTGCAACGCATAGTGTGTCGTTCCCTTATGATGAAAATTAATTTTTTTTTTTTTTGTTAGAAATTAATATTTTTGCTATTTAAATATAATTTAGAAGTGTCAACTCATATATGAAAACATATTTATCTAAGAAAATAAATCAGGTTATGTTTTCAAAATAAGCTCCGAAACTTGAGTACCTCGGAAATCGAGGATATTTTGAGGAGTTTACGCGAAGCTTTGAGAGTGTATATTTCACGTTTGGTGAATGTTTGAAAAATTTTGTTGCTGTTATTTTGTTTATTTGAGTGTTGTTGTCAAACGTATAACAAAAAAAAATTCAATTTATAAAATTATACATATATGAGTATTAGGGTGGGTCAAAATAATCGAAATTCTTTTTTTTTTGATTTGGGACTCCGAAAAATCGATTGCTAGACACCTCTAGAATATACACACCAAATATGAGCTCTTTATATTAATGGGAAGGTCCTCCGCTTTTAAATTTTCCATTTTTGCATCAAGCTTCTACAAAAACAAATTATTTTTTTTATAAATCGACTTTTTTGCAAATTTCTTTGCTTATTCTTGTAGGAAATTGAACGCTTTACAAAAAAGACTTCATACTCTTTTTTCGTTTATCTTACCGTAAAAATTCGTTTTTTGTTCTTAATTTTGTAACAAATTGAAAAATTATAATAATCAAACGCGCATGACATATTCTTGTAGGAAACAGATTGCTCCACAAAAAAGGTTCTCAATAATTTTTTTCAATAATCTAACCATTCCAAAGATATTCGAGGTCAAAGTTAAAAAAAAAATATGAAAACATTTTTTACTTTTCAAAATTTTCTAATTCACTGAAAATTCAATATTTTCAAATTAGCAAGATGTTTTCTTGTAGGGACTTAAACGTTCTATAAAAAGTTCCTTGGCAGCAAATTAATTGCTTTAACCGTTAAGAAGATATTCGTATCCAAACCAATGCCCACTGACTTCAATAGTTTTCTTATGACAAGTATGCATTGCGATTTGAATACGATTATCTTCTAAACGGTTAAAGCAATTTATTTGCTGCCAAGGAACTTTTTATAGAACGTTTAAGTCCCTATAAAAACATCTTGCTAATTTGAAAATATTGAATTTTCAGTGAATTAGAAAATTTTGAAAAGTAAAAAATGTTTTCATATTTTTTTTTTACTTTGACCTCGAATATCTTTCAAATGATTAGATTAATAAAAAAAGTTAATAAGACCTTTTTTGTGGAGCAATCTGTTTCCTACAAGAATATGTCATGCGCGTTTGATTATTATAATTTTTCAATTTGTTGCAAAATTAAGAACAAAAGTTTTTAAAGATTTTCTCGATTTTTGGACCTCAAATATCTACTAAACGGTTTAATAATTCAAAAAAGTGTATTTAACCTTTTTTGTAGAGCGTTCAATTTTCTAAAAGAATATGTAAAAAAATTGGCTAAAAAGTCAATTAATAAAAAAATTATTTTTTTTTGGTAGAAGCTTGATGTAAAAATGGAAAATTGAAAAGCGGAGGACCTTCCCATTAAGATAAAGAGCTCATATTTGGTGAGTATATTCTAGAAGTGTCTAGCAATCGAGTTTTCGAAGTACCAAATCAAAAAAAACGAATATCCATTTTTTTGACCCACCCTAATGAGTATATGAGTTATTGAAATTTCTTTTATAAACCAAAAAAAAAATTAATTTTTAAACTTAATTTAAAAAAAAAAACATTGAAAATCATATCGATAAATTTTTTATATTATTTTGCCTTAGGTCTGTACTTAATATTGGCAAAGTTTGGTCTGCTTCTGTTTGCTATTAGCAGACATATTCACAGAGATGCTCCCAGATAGCCATTTTAATTTTTAAAAAATCAACTTTTTGAATTTTTTTTTATGCCATTCGTTTGTGATTCGTTTGTGACTGTTTGTGAGTTTTTAAGTTATTAACAAATTTAGAATTTACCAAAGAAATCGTTTGTGACAACCTAGTTTGTTTGTGATAGCCTATTTTCCAAAATCTTTCTGTGGCTGGTCTAAATTTTTACTCATTCCACTTGAAATTGTTTAAACTATTAGAATTTACCAAAGAAATCGTTTGTGACAACCTAGTTTGTTTGTGATAGCCTATTTTCCAAAATCTTTCTGTAGCTGGTCTAAATTTTTACTCATTCCACTTGAAATTGCTTAAACTATTAGAATTTACCAAAGAAATCGTTTGTGACAACCTAGTTTGTTTGTGATAGCCTATTTTCCAAAATCTTTCTGTGGCTGGTCTAAATTTTTACTCATTCCACTTGAAATTGTTTAAACTATTAGAATTTACCAAAGAAATCGTTTGTGACAACCTAGTTTGTTTGTGATAGCCTATTTTCCAAAATCTTTCTGTGGCTGGTCTAAATTTTTACTCATTCCACTTGAAATTGTTTAAACTATAAGAATTTATCAAAGAAATCGTTTGTGAAAACCTAGTTTGTTTGTGATAGCCTATTTTCCAAAATCTTTCTGTGGCTGGTCTAAAAACTGCATTTATTTATACTAGCCGACCCCGCCCTCGAAATTCGAGCGCCAATTTCTTTATTTCTTTTTATTTGCAACAATTTTAAACACAATTAGGTATACCAAAATAGTTTCATTATTTTGTATTGTATTTGTTGTTGTTATCTTGCGATTAACTACACTTTTTGAAGACAAAATACACAGGTATATATAATATACCTACTTTTTGATATTTTTTAAACCTGATTTAGATATTGTTGAACTACGTTTTAACTGCGCTCAACTACGTAAAAAAAGTATCGAAAAAGAAAATGCAAAGTGTAATCGCCTTAATTCATTGTGTTTGCACCTTGCATTTTGCGATTCAATTCAACCTGTTTCATGTTCCATTCGTTCAAATTCCATCATTCAATCATTCAACCTCCACCAACTTCACTCAAATTTGTCATTCACATCATTGTATGTCTTTGTAGGTTCTCGTCTTAGCTTAGCTTGTAGAAGTTTAAATTTCCGGAAGGGAGAGGGCGTTATTTATCGCACTTCAAGTTGGAATGATATTTGTGAAAATTTCAATGAATGAGTTCAGCTATTAATAAGAGATTAAAGATAAGTTCACATTTATTTAAGGTCCGTTCAGGTGTTGATTTTCACAGTATACAATAGTAAAAAGGTAATCCGTGGTACTATGTGGCAATGAAATTTTAAGCAAAACATCCCTTTGAAAGTGAGAACCTACATTTTGTAATCAAACAAATCAATTCTTAAGGCTTCACCACACGATAACGTTTTTTTATGTTTAAGCCATACCTACAATGACCTAGAAAGTGAAAAAGTGGGAAATTTACAAAATTAAATTTTTTTTTATTTCTTTCTAGCGCTATTTATTTTTGGAAAAAACTACAAAAATTTAGTTTGAAACCAAAAAATAAGGTTTTTGCATCATTATTTTTAATTTTGTGGTCGTAAAAACTGTCACAAAATGAGTTTGAAATCTATCACTTTTTTACTTTTTGCAAAAAAAATGACCGTTGTAGTTGTACCTTTAAAGTCTTAACTACATTGGCTAAAAAGGTGAAAAAGTACAAAAGTTAAAATTTTCAAACTCATTTTTTGACAGTTTTCCTTACCTTAAAATCAAAAATAATGATGCAGAAAACTTATTTTTTGCTTTAATAAACAAAAACAAATTGCGCTAGAAAGAAATAAAGAAAAATTAATTTTTAGGTTATTGTAGATAAGGAACAAAAAAGACGTTTTTGTTAGTTTTGCCTGAACCTCATAAGAAAAACGCTTTGCCATGCGGCGATAAAATATTAGTGCCTTTTATGCAAAAATGTAAACGTCTAAAAGTGAAAACTTGGTAAAATGGTAAAATAACTGTCAAAGTCAGCTATTACATGAAGCCTCAAGAAGCTTGACTCTTTTTTCGAATTTTCTTTTGATAACACAGCCACACAAAAAAAAAAATAAAAGTTCTGACCTGGGGTTGCGACTTAGTTTTTCATATAGTTTTTGGGTCGCTGAAACCGAATCCGAAGTCCGTTTTGCTCCATCACGTCAGGTTTTCGAGATAACCTCATAAAATGTCACGAAAACAAAAAAAAATTTTCTCTGATCTGGGTGTGCGAATATGTTAATCATATAGTTTTTGAATCGCTGAATCCAAATTCGAAGTCAATTTCGCCCTATCACGTCAGGTTTCTGAGATATCCTCAAAAAAAATGTCAAAACCAAAAAAAACAAAAGTTTTTATCTGGGGTTGCGACTAAATTTTTCATATAGTTTTTGGGTCGTTGAAACCGAATCCGAAGTCTATTTTGGCGTATCACGTCATGTTTTTGAAATATCCTCAAAAATGGTCTAAACTCTAAAAAAAAGTTCTTATCTGACATTTTTTTAGGATATCTCAAAAACCTGCCGTCATACGGCAAAATAGAGTTTGAATTCGGTTTAATCAACCCAAAAACTATATGACTTAGACGCAACCCCAGATAAGAAATTTTGTTTTTTTGGTTTTGACATTTTTTTTGAGGATATCTCAGAAACCTGACGTGATAGGGTGAAATTGACTTCGAATTTGGATTCAGCGATCCAAAAACTATATGATTAACATATTCGCACACCCAGATCAGAGAAAAACTTTTTTGTTTTCGTGACATTTTCTGAGGTTATCTCGAAAACCTGACGTGATGGAGCAAAACGGACTTTGGATTCGGTTTCAGCGACCCAAAAACTATATGAAAAACTAAGTCGCAACCCCAGCTCAGAACTTTTATATTTTTTTGTAATCATTCTGTGAGGGCCGTACTATTACACAATGCCTCTTGATTTAAGGACTCAAATTTGACATTTATCTTTTGAATTAAAATTTTTTGTTGTTGTATTGCACCAAGAAGCAAAAAGAAATGTGAGGGAATGTTGAAAAAGAAAAAGTGGAAAAAGAAACGTCAAAAAAGAGTCTCGGACTCACGACCCACGACTCTCCGGTCGGATAATTTTTTCTTTCATCTTTTTTCTCTTTTGCACTCATTATATTTAAAAAGAGTCGCGCCTCTTGAGGCTTCATGTAATAGCTGACAAATTCTTATGTTCCTTCAAGAGAGAAAAGGACGAAAGTAGATTTCATTGGTATCAAAAGTGTTTACAAAAGATTGGACCTTAGTAATAGACTCGATTTTATAGAATTCGATTTTAACAAAAAAAATTCATAGTAATAAAACAAACATCTTACTTCTAAACTTAGGTAAATAACTAAAACAATGAAAGTTAACCATAGTTAACATGCGATCTTAAAACAACGTACCAATGTGAACCCACCTTAATATTTTTTGATTTTCGCTGAATGCTTTCATTCATTCATTCAGTCATGAATGACATTTCATTCCAGTCGATTGGAAATTTCCCACTAAATATTCCAGTTGTTTTTGTTTTGTTTTTTTTTTTTTTATCGAATTTTATTGAATTTTAATTTGTTTAATTTCGGTATTTCGGTTGAAAAAAAGTATAAAAAATTGATTCTGCACTTGTAGAAATCATTCGCTTTAGTTCGGTATATAATTTATGCCCCTTCGGTTTTTGTGGGCCCGGTATTTTGTACCACAAAAAACACGTTCGCCATTTTATTATATGATGATGATTAATTTGAGGTTAAAGAACTATAAGTAGTGACTAGAAGTTTTTTTTTTTACATAGGTAGGCAGGTACCTAGCACCTATGTAAATGCAGACAGTATACCTATACCTATTAGATTATAATGTGTTATACCTAGCTACCTATATATTATATGGAATATGCTAATGTTAATTTCATAAAGTTGATCAATTTGTTAATTTGTAACTTTTTTTTCTATTCCTGCCATAAACACACAAAAAAAATATTAAAACTCGAAAAACTTAGCTGCAAGTATTTATGATAAACTTTTGTATGGGCTCAACACATTGTGCAACGCCTCGCATACTTCGGGAAAAGAACGCTAACGTTGCAAGAAACAATCAAGATCCTCAATGGTTTTGACTGGAAAAGTCTTTGCAAACTCTTGAAAGAGGCTTATAAATATAGGATGTTATTAATAACCGAATTTATATAGTAAATAATTTTCAACTATAAATTAATTAAAACTATTTATTTGAACATAAAGTTAAAAATTGCTAACCGAGCTGTCGGCAAAGCCATAGCTTTAAAATTCATTGTTTTTGTTAACTATGCTACGAAAAGTAAAATAAAAATGAATTACTTACTTACATACTATTCGCTTCGAATTCTGTAACTGAGCAATGCGAGGCGAGTCGAAAAGGAGATATCGAATCTTAAACGATCGACTTCGTATTCCATAATCAGGCCACAGCGTGTTTTTTTTGACATTACGACCAATCTACACTAAATACGTAATGCATAATTTGGCCCAACACGGATTGAGATTTAATGACATTTTTGAATGGAGCTATCAAGTTTGTACCATACACCACATAATATCTATTCGTGCATACATACATTATATCCAGCATCGATTCTATGAATTCAAAATGTTAGTTTTACATAATAATTTCATATTTTCAATTATTTATGTTCACGCATTCACTTTAGATTTAGATTTTACTAATGTTTAAATTTAATTAATTTATTTATTTAAGCATACTGTCTTACATTGTTTTTAATATAATTTAAGTATATTGTCAAAAATTTTATATATTACAGTACATTTACAAGGTTTAAAAATTAAATAAACTGCTTTTACTTTTTCTTGTTTGCATTAAATTTTATTTTTCACAAATAATATTAATATTAAATTCGATTTTATTTCTGTACAAATAGAACTTACATTTTATAACCTTGATTCTGTTCTACAAAATATTATTGTTTTTTTCTTAAGGGTTATAAATTCATTTATTCTACGTTTTTGAATCTATTATTTTATTAAATGTAATCAATCTGCAACACACATGCTTTTTTTGTATTTTAGTCACAATCCGGAAACATAGCTGTAAGCAACAGGGGGGTACAGGAGTAATTTATTTTATTAAATCTAATCAATCTGCAACACACATGATTTTTAGCTGTAAGCAACAAGGGGGGTAGGTACAGGAATATTTTTTTTTTTAAGATCTTGAGGGCCAATTTGTCAATAGTCAGATAAACCTCAGACAGAGCTTATTCCTAGGAATAAAAGTTTTTTTTTATATTGACATTAACTCTTCTGATAGTCTAACTGACGATTGAAAAATCAGGGTTAAATCAGATTTAAACTGGTATAACTGACAATTTCAAAACACTTCATATATGAAAGAGCTGCTTCGAAAATTCCTTTTTTGAAGTTTAAAATTTTTTTGGGAAACGGATACTGTAGTTTTGTAAGATTATTAGAAAATACTGTTTTGTAAGATAATATAACAGGTACAATACATAAAAACAGAGGAGTTGAGAAGGTATAAAGCGAGAGAGAGGGGAGAAAAAGAGAGAGGGTAAGGAGGTGACCTTGTAACTCTTTGGAGAATCAAAACAAGCTATAATACCATACTATTTTCTTTTCTAACTCTATTGATGTGTTTTTTTTATTACCGTTTTTAAGTTGTTAAAATAGATATAATTGTATTAACCTTGCGAAACATGATCGGTATTGATTTTTTTAACAACGAATCTTTAATTTCTGGCATCCAATAAAATATTCAGAACTATTGTGAGTTTCACGTAAATTTTTTACAACTGAAATTCTTGTTGGCCGGATATTTGGAAAATTATAGCTATTAAAATTCCGGACAAACAAAAGTATTAAAATGTTTCTCCACGTGAATCTCAGGATAGGCTTGATTGCCTTATTTTTGGCATATACCATCAACTGGGTTGAAAGAACTTTTAGTCGAAAAACGTTCAAACGGTAATTAAAATATTTTAAAATTAAAGGTGGTAGTTGAGAGGTTCAATGTTTTCAATAGTAATGGAAAGCGAAGGTGGTAGTTTAGAGGTTCAATAGTAATAATGGAAAGCGAGGGGGAAATTATAAAAGGTGTACAAGGAAGATTTGATGAGGATTGACGCTGCTTGTTTCTCAGATAGGTGGATATTGATTTAAATTATTATTCAATATTTAAAATGATAAAAGTTCTTTCCTAAGAAAAAATCACGAGCCCACAAAACAAAAAATGAAAATATAAAAATTATTTCACTTGACCGCGAATGAGTCATAACATGGAGTTTGTTTTAATGTCATGTTTTTGTCAACCATGAATTATAATTATAAATGTTTCTCTTTCTATTGTTTATATGGATTTTAAAACAAGTTAAATGTTTTACCCCGGGAGCCAGCGTCATTATTCAATGTTAGAGATGCTAACACTTGAATTATTTTTTTATCTGTACTGTAGTAATAGCAAAGTTAATCAACAAAATCGATACAGTGGTACAGAAAGTGGCAAAAAATTGTTAAAGTTTCAAAAAAAAAGGGGGTCACATGTCTAACATGCTAACACCTGAAACCTGTCTAGAACGTTAGTTGGCATTGCCTTGAGAAAAAAAAACCATGCCTGCCACCTGTACAGTGGGGCGTAGTTATCCTGTCGCTGACCTAAAGTTGTAAAAAAAATCGTAAAATTGTTATATGTGCTAATGGCTGAAATATGTTCAGATAGTTAGTTTGACATTTAAACTAGAGGAAAAACTATGCCTGCCGCTTGCGTCGTGGGGAGAAGTTGCCGGCAGGATCCAAAATATTCACACACCTTCATACTGTATACACTAAAAAAAAGGGGCAAAAGGGGGAAAACACCTTTTTTCATCTGTTAATTATTTAATTTTATCTAATCAGCTATGAAACTAAATGTATACAAGAATATACATATATTTTGCATAGATTAATATGAATAATTACAAATAGAAATGGACACCCAGGGAAACTTCCGCTGTAAAATTGTCGGCGCTAGTATCGTGCATTGAATTAAAAAAGCAAATCCAACAATCCAAAAGCAAATCCAGCAACCCAAAATCAAATCCTTAACCGCTTATACATATAGATAAAAGTTTACCTATTTCAAAAAGTGGAGATAGCCTAGAGGATAAGGTGAATTTCTGGTAAGATTACCTGCCTAGGTTCGAATCTGACGGGAAATTGAGATTGTTTTTTTTTTACATTACTAGAATAAAAATTAATTAAATTTGTCAAAAAAAATCTCCACAAAAAAAAAAACAATTTCAATTTTTACCGGTATTCGAACCTAGGCCACTAGGAGTAAAAGGCATCGTCCTTGTTCTCTAGACTAATATGACTTTTCAATATACGAAAACTTATATCAATATAAGCTCTTTGAAATGTATAATAATAATTTTTAATTTTTTTATGAAGGTTTAAAAAAAATTATTAGTTAAGACTCAACTCGAAAATGCATGATAGTTGAAACATGTAGTTCATCTATCTTCGGGTACGTTGTGGTCGCATGAGTAATCTGCGGTGTCACTTCTATTTGTAATTATTCAATGTTAATACCTTATAACAATAATATACGAAAAGGGGCACAAAGAAGGGGAAAAGGGGGTAAAAATACCTTTTTTGTATGGTTGCTTGATATACAGGGTTATTCAGAAGGAATGTGTCAAACGCTAGAGCGTACAGATCGACACAAGAAAAAAAATCGTATGGGAGGGGGGGGTCTATTCCCTTTCGTTTAGCGGGGGAGGGGGCAATTTAAAAAAAATTGACTTAATTTGAAAAAAAAAATATAATAAAAACCAACGGTTGCACCTACAATAACGTACTATCCTTTTTTTAAGCCCAAAACCCTCTCCTTTTACAATTTTTAATTTATGGCGTAGCTTTTAAACAATTAATTTTCAAAATCAAAATATTCAACCAAAAAAAATGGAAAAAAAAATTTCAAACTTCTTTTTTTTTTTTCAAAATTTTAAGTATAATTAAGTACTTGTTCAGTTTTAAATTCATCTCTCTCACAGATTTCTACCTAAAAACAAAATGTTTTTGGAGTGTATACAGTATGAAGGTGTTCGACTATTTTGGATCCTGCCGGCGACTTCTCCTTACGACGCAAGCGGCAGGCATAGTTTTTCCTCTAGTTTAAATGTCAAACTAACTATCTGAACATATTTCAGCCATTAGCACATACAGGGTGTCCCAAAAGTTAACGTCGAAACGAAAACGGTAGATAGGCTAGGTGGTGACAGTTATCAGAAAAATAATAAAAAAAATCTCAGCCATATATTTTGTCAGTTATGGGCATTTGAAAAAATGGTCACCCTGTGACGGTTTTTTATGTGCCGTGACTACAAATCTTAATTTTTCTTATTTTTTTCTTTTGTTACGGAACCTTGAATAACCCTGCTACCAAATGCATTTAAAAGTTTTTACTCAGCATGCACAACGATGTTTCGACAAGTTACCTTAGAAGTTGGTGTGTTCAATTCTCTTTTCAAAATGGTATAACATTGTTGAGAATAGTACATAAATAACCGAGATAAAACTTATTTTCTTAAGAAATCCAACTTTTTTATTAGGTTATTTTTCCATATTATTTATAGCCCAGTAATTTTAGTCATTTTTAAGCCCAATCTGCGGAAAAATTCCTACTGGGCTGAATTTTGGTATACAGCTTAATAACGGCTTTGTTATGAAGATGTGAAAAATCGACATTGATATCGTGTCCGCGTTAAGAGTTATAGGGGTCAAAAGGTCACGAAAAGTTTTTTGCAAATATCTCGCGACCTATTGATCGGAGGTCATCAGAGGTTATATAAAAATTGATAGTCGTGAAATTATCTACAACATATGTCCAGCACATTTTTCTGTAAGATGAACCGTTTCGCGAGTAGAACGCAGAGAAGGTGACTAGATTGCACTCACATACTAAAAATACATATTTTTGGTTTATTTTGCTTGATTTTTGAGGTTTTTATCGAAGTAGCTTAAATTTTTTTAGTTTTATTAACTTATATTATAACGTTAATACGGATTAACTAAAAAAAATAAAAATGTACACATTGGGATAAAAAATATTATGCAAAAGGGGGAACCACGTTTTTTGGAAATGTTGCATGTTTCCCTTTTTTGTACAATAAGTGCCTTCATTATTAAGAACATACTTTTTAAACATGGTTCAATTTTAGTTTTGAGCTTGTTATCAATTTTCCAAACATGAATTCCATAGAAAATGTCGTTTGGAGCTTCTCAAGAGAAAAGTTGCAGAATACCTTATAACAGTACAAAATTAGCTTCTGAAAAAGCTTAATGGTAATTTAACCTGAGACCTGTCTAGAACGTTAGTTGGTATTGCCTTGAGAAAAAAAAACCATGCCTGCCACCTGTACAGTGGGGCGAAGTTATCCTGCCGCTGACCTAAAGTTGTAAAAAAAATCGTAAAATTGTTATACAGGGTGTCCCAAAAGTTAACGTCGAAACGAAAACGGTAGATAGGGTAGGTGGTGACAGTTATCAGAAAAATAATAAAAAAAATCGCAGCCATATATTTTTTTTGAGTTATGGGCATTTGAATAAAAGTCAAAAAAATGGTCACCCTGTGACGGTTTTTTATGTGCCGTGACTACAAATCTTAATTTTTCTCATTTTTTTCTTTTGTTACGGAACCTTGAATAACCCTGCTACCAAATGCATTCAAAAATTTTTACTCAGCTGCATCAGTTTTAAAGAAAATTTCACTTTTTTGACCAACTAAGTACTAAAAAATTTTGTATGACTCTAATTCAATGAACCGTAGTGTAAAAAAAAATGCACTACGCTGTTTCCGGCCAGTCACCTTAAAAGTTGGTGTGTTCAATTCTCTTTTCAAAATGGTATAACATTTTTGAGAATATTCCATAAATAACCGAAATAAAATTTATTTTCTTAAGAAATCCGACTTTGGTATTAAGTATTTTTTTCATATTATTTTAGTTACCATTTCAGAACCTTCCAGAATACAAAAACTTAATAGTCCAGTAATTTAAGGTTTTATCTGCGGAAAAATTCCTACTGGGCTGAATTTTGGTATACAGCTTAATAACGGCTTTGTTATGAAGATGTGAAAAATCGACATTGATATCGTGTCCGCGTAAAGAGTTATAGGGGTCAAAAGGTCACGAAAAGTTTTTTGCAAATATCTCGCGACCTATTGATCGGAGGTCATCAGAGGTTATATAAAAATTGATAGTCGTGAAATTATCTACAACATATGTCCAGCACATTTTTCTGTAAGATGAACCGTTTCGCGAGTAGAACGCAGAGAAGGTGACTAGATTGCACTCACATACTAAAAATACATATTTTTGGTTTATTTTGCTTGATTTTTGAGGTTTTTATCGAAGTAGCTTAAATTTTTTTAGTTTTATTAACTTATATTATAACGTTAATACGGATTAACTAAAAAAAATAAAAATGTACACATTGGGATAAAAAATATTATGCAAAAGGGGGAACCACGTTTTTTGGAAATGTTGCATGTTTCCCTTTTTTGTACAATAAGTGCCTTCATTATTAAGAACATACTTTTTAAACATGGTTCAATTTTAGTTTTGAGCTTGTTATCAATTTTCCAAACATGAATTCCATAGAAAATGTCGTTTGGAGCTTCTCAAGAGAAAAGTTGCAGAATACCTTATAACAGTACAAAATTAGCTTCTGAAAAAGCTTAATGGTAATTTAACCTGAGACCTGTCTAGAACGTTAGTTGGTATTGCCTTGAGAAAAAAAAACCATGCCTGCCACCTGTACAGTGGGGCGAAGTTATCCTGCCGCTGACCTAAAGTTGTAAAAAAAATCGTAAAATTGTTATACAGGGTGTCCCAAAAGTTAACGTCGAAACGAAAACGGTAGATAGGGTAGGTGGTGACAGTTATCAGAAAAATAATAAAAAAAATCGCAGCCATATATTTTTTTTGAGTTATGGGCATTTGAATAAAAGTCAAAAAAATGGTCACCCTGTGACGGTTTTTTATGTGCCGTGACTACAAATCTTAATTTTTCTCATTTTTTTCTTTTGTTACGGAACCTTGAATAACCCTGCTACCAAATGCATTCAAAAATTTTTACTCAGCTGCATCAGTTTTAAAGAAAATTTCACTTTTTTGACCAACTAAGTACTAAAAAATTTTGTATGACTCTAATTCAATGAACCGTAGTGTAAAAAAAAATGCACTACGCTGTTTCCGGCCAGTCACCTTAAAAGTTGGTGTGTTCAATTCTCTTTTCAAAATGGTATAACATTTTTGAGAATATTCCATAAATAACCGAAATAAAATTTATTTTCTTAAGAAATCCGACTTTGGTATTAAGTATTTTTTTCATATTATTTTAGTTACCATTTCAGAACCTTCCAGAATACAAAAACTTAATAGTCCAGTAATTTAAGGTTTTATCTGCGGAAAAATTCCTACTGGGCTGAATTTTGGTATACAGCTTAATAACGGCTTTGTTATGAAGATGTGAAAAATCGACATTGATATCGTGTCCGCGTAAAGAGTTATAGGGGTCAAAAGGTCACGAAAAGTTTTTTGCAAATATCTCGCGACCTATTGATCGGAGGTCATCAGAGGTTATATAAAAATTGATAGTCGTGAAATTATCTACAACATATGTCCAGCACATTTTTCTGTAAGATGAACCGTTTCGCGAGTAGAACGCAGAGAAGGTGACTAGATTGCACTCACATACTAAAAATACATATTTTTGGTTTATTTTGCTTGATTTTTGAGGTTTTTATCGAAGTAGCTTAAATTTTTTTAGTTTTATTAACTTATATTATAACGTTAATACGGATTAACTAAAAAAAATAAAAATGTACACATTGGGATAAAAAATATTATGCAAAAGGGGGAACCACGTTTTTTGGAAATGTTGCATGTTTCCCTTTTTTGTACAATAAGTGCCTTCATTATTAAGAACATACTTTTTAAACATGGTTCAATTTTAGTTTTGAGCTTGTTACCAATTTTCCAAACATGAATTCCATAGAAAATGTCGTTTGGAGCTTCTCAAGAGAAAAGTTGCAGAATACCTTATAACAGTACAAAATTAGCTTCTGAAAAAGCTTAATGGTAATTTAAGGTTTATACCAAGCTCAAAGCCAAAATTGAACCATGTTTAAAAAGTGTGTTCTTAATAATGAAGGCACTTATTGTACAAAAAAGGGAAACATACAACATTTCCAAAAAACGTGGTTCCCCCTTTTGCATAATATTTTTTATCCCAATGTGTACATTTTTATTTTTTTTAGTTAATCCGTATTAACGTAATAATATTAGTTAGTAAAACTAAAAAAAATAAGCTACTTCGATAAAAACCTCAAAAATCAAGCAAAATAAACCAAAAATATGTATTTTTTCGTATGTGAGTGTAATCTAGTCACCTTCTCTGCGCTCTACTCGCGAAACGGTTCATTTCACAGAAAAATGTGTTGGGCATATGTTGTAGATAATTTCACGACCATCAATTTTTATATGACCTCTGATGACCTTCGATCAATAGGTCGCGAGATATTTGCAAAAAAACTTTTCGTGACCTTTTGACCCCTATAACTCTTTACGCGGACACGATATCAATGTCGATTTTTCACATCTTCATAACAAAGCCGTCATTAAGCTGTATACCAAAATTCAGCCCAGTAGGAATTTTTCCGCAGATAAAACCTTAAATTACTGGACTATTAAGTTTTTGTATTCTGGAAGGTTCTGAAATGGTAACTAAAATAATATGAAAAAAATACTTAATACCAAAGTCGGATTTCTTAAGAAAATAAATTTTATTTCGGTTATTTATGGAATATTCTCAAAAATGTTATACCATTTTGAAAAGAGAATTGAACACACCAACTTTTAAGGTGACTGGCCGAAACAGCGTAGTGCATTTTTTTTACACTACGGTTCATTGAATTAGAGTCATACAAAATTTTTTAGTACTTAGTTGGTCAAAAAAGTGAAATTTTCTTTAAAACTGATGCAGCTGAGTAAAAATTTTTGAATGCATTTGGTAGCAGGGTTATTCAAGGTTCCGTAACAAAAGAAAAAAATGAGAAAAATTAAGATTTGTAGTCACGGCACATAAAAAACCGTCACAGGGTGACCATTTTTTTGACTTTTATTCAAATGCCCATAACTCAAAAAAAATATATGGCTGCGATTTTTTTTATTATTTTTCTGATAACTGTCACCACCTACCCTATCTACCGTTTTCGTTTCGACGTTAACTTTTGGGACACCCTGTATAACAATTTTACGATTTTTTTTACAACTTTAGGTCAGCGGCAGGATAACTTCGCCCCACTGTACAGGTGGCAGGCATGGTTTTTTTTTCTCAAGGCAATACCAACTAACGTTCTAGACAGGTCTCAGGTGTTAGCATGTTAGACATGTGACCTCCTTTTTTTTTTGCAACTTTGAAAATTAACTGTAAATTAATGCACCAAGGGTGCGCCTGCAGGCATCGATTTTATGCTTTTCTAACTTAAAAACTACCCGAAAAAAATAAATTCATCCATTAGCAAATCTTTCAAAAATTAATGACGCTTGCTCCCGGGCTATTTTAATCCTAAAAAAATTACTGTGAATAGAAATACAAGATTTGTGATACGTTATGTTACACATACATAATCATACTGCAATGTATAATACACTGATTTGAATTTGTCAATTTTTTTTAATATACGAGGGTGAAGGAAAAAGTTCGTAGAATGAAAAGTTTGGAGAAGCCATGATTTCCCCGAGCAAATCACGTCGTTTAATTTTGGCATTGAGAGTCTTGGTGTATAATTTCTCTACAAAGTCAAAGCATAACATGAAATTGCAAATGAAAAAAAGCAATGTAAAATACAAAAAGTTCGAGTAAAGGTCCAATCTCGACGTCTTTGAAAAAATTTGTGTCCAGTTAAGTTTGACACAAAACAACAACAACGTTCCGCAAGATTTTGTGAACTGAAGCATTATGGAAGTACTCGTCCAAAGAAATGACACTACCCCGCCAGGCACTACCATTACTAATGGTACTGATCCTGGACCGAGCAGCAATGCTCGGGCCAGAGCTAGACGGATTCCGGGGGCTAGCAAAGTAATGCCACAGATTTTACAAAATCTGAGAGTTGCGAGTTGGAACGTTGGGAGTATGACAGGTCGAAGCTTCGAGCTGGAAGAGATGATGATAAGAAGGCGAGTAGACATCTTGTGTGTCCAAGAAACGAAATGGCGTAACACGGGATACAAGGACAAAAAATTACAAGATGTTCTACTATGGAACGGAAAAGGGTAAGAAAGGAATCGGAATCATCCCTGCAAAAGACCTCTTAGGCAGCATATTGTCCATTTCGAAATCCAGTGACCGTTTGATGTCCCTTAAATTGGTGATTAAAGGAAAGTTGTGGAATATTGTCACTGCATATGCTCCTCAAATTGGATGTGAGCAGGTGGAAAAAGATGCATTTTGGCTAGATTTTCACAACCTACTTAAGGACATCCCAAAGGAAGAGTTTTTGTTCGTATGCGGAGATTTAAATGGACATGTCGGGAAAACAAACGAAGACTATGAAGATTGCCATGGAGGCCTCGGATACGGCATCAGGAACTCTCCTGGTGAAGACATCCTGAGCTCGTGCAAAACATATGGTCTTATCGTACTAAATACCATGTTCATCAAACAAAGCCGACACCTGGTCACTTACAGCAGTGGTGGAAATGAGACCCAGATTGATTACCATTTGGTATCTAGTTTCATGAAACCTCGGGTCAAGGATTGTAAAGTGATACTGGGAGAAGCGATCGCCCACCAACACCGTCTCCTACTGACAGAATTTTTTATGGAGACAGTGAACGACAACAAAAAGACAAAGACTTTTGGGAAGATCAAATGGTATAATCTGGATAAGGAAAAAGGCGAAGCTTTTATTTCGAATATGCAAAACTATCTGTATAACAACACCAATATATTTCGAAATGAAGAGAGTACAGCACAAAGTATGTGGGACCTCCTACAGCGAACTTGCATAGAAAAAGCCAAAACACTGTTAGGGGTTTCAAAAGGACACAACCAACAAGGCAAAGAAACATGGTGGAAGAATGATGAAGCTAAAGCAGTTGTAAGTAAAAAGAAAATGGCTTTCAAAGCTTGGTAGAAGTGCTCCTCTAATAATACAGAGCAAAAGTCACGCCTTGAAGTGGAATACAGAAACTGCAAGAAAGAAGGGAAGAAGATATGTGCCCAAATTCAAGCCAAGAATACGGAAGATCTGTATCGGGAGCTAAATGAAATTTCTTCCCCGACTGCTGGTGCTATTCAAGAGCTACGACAAAACGTGAATAAGGGTGCAACCATCTTCAAAATAGCCGCTCAAAGAAGAAGAAATGCTCAGGAGATCTGTTCGCCAAAGTTTATTAACAATGCTCAAGGCCAACTACTTGTGGAAAACGACGAAATCCTCCACAGGTGGCGACAGTATTGTGACGAACTTCTAAATGAACAATTTCCAAGGCTACACTTTCCAATAGCTTCACCTAACTTAAGCGAAGTATCCGATGTCACAGTCGAAGAAGTTAGTGAGGCTGTAAAATACTCCAAAAAGGGAAAAGCTGTTGGGCCAGACGAAATACCCTCAGAGTTTTGGAAAAAGATGGGAGACATCGGGTCTAGATGGCTCATGGTTCTTGTTTCCAAGCTTATACGAGGTGATCAATGGAGGGAAAGTTACCTTCTTCCAATATATGTACAAAGGGAAGGGTGATACTCGAAGCTGTGATAATTACCGTTCGATTAACCATGAAGATCGTTGAGCGAGTCTTGGGTAGCCGACTGCGAAAAATAATAAGGCTATCTGATGACCAGTGCGGGTTTGTTGCGGGTAAATCAACCACAGATGCAATCCAGAGTATTAGAATCATTATGGAAAAACATCGAGATTCCTTGGAGGATTTGCATGTGGTATTGGTTGATTTTGAAAAAGCATTCGATCGACAACCACGAGATCTGATATGGGTGGCCCTAAGACAACGAGGAGTTCCGGAAACCTATGTGCGGATAATTATGGACATGTATGATGGAGCAGTTACTAAAGTAAGATGTGCAGCTGGAGTCACCGAAGAATTCGAAATCACAGTAGGTGTACACCAGGGAAGCGTCTTGAGTCCTCTGCTCTTTATTACCGTTCTTGATTATCTGCTTCAAGGCAAAGTGACGGACCCAAAAGTGCATCAGTTATTCTTTGCTGACGATGGAGCCATCATAAGTGAAGACCCAATATCCCTGCAACGAGCACTTGATGTATGGGTAGATGTTCTAGAAGGTAGTGGGTACCGGATAAGCGCGAAAAAGACAATACCTATGCTGCCCATTTTCTGATCCACACAGGCCTATTCCTGACATTTATTTGAATGGTGTAGTGCTTCCCAAGTGTGAAAAGTTTAAATATCTTGGGTCTTTGATAAATAACAAAGGTACTTGTGATGACGATATCAATCATCGCGTAAGCGTAGGGTGGATGAAGTGGCGGGAAAATTCTGCTATCTTCTGTGATCGAAAAATGCCCCCTAAGCTGAAAGGAAGGCTCTACACCGCAGTTGTGCGTCCAGCACTCACATACGGTTCACAATGTTGGACAATGTACAAAAAGTATGAGAGTAAGTTAACGGCAGCTGAGATGAAGATGCTTCGCATGACAGCAGGAGTAACAAAGCTTGATAGAATTAGAAGTACGAAGATCCGAGGAAGCCTTCATGTTAAAAATACCATCTCCCAAAAAATTGAACACGACCGACTCAGTTGGTATTGCCATGTTCAAAGGAGAGATCCTGAGAACCCCGTCAAAAAAGCAATATCATATAACGTTCCAACACGAAATAAAAAGAAAGGTAGGCCTAAAAACTCCTGGTACAAGCAGATGCAAAAACACCAGCATTCAGTTGGCCTTAGAAACGGAACAATACAAAACCGAGAGGCTTGCCGCCGATTTCTGAGGTCAACCCGGCGAACCCCACAGGCGGATCACTAGTGTGAAGCAGTAACGTGGGAAGGTTATGATCCCCTCGACATCGAGATCATAACAGCGCCGAGAAAAAGGAAGAAGAAGAAGATTATCATAAAAAAATTAAGTTTTTTTCATAAAAAAGACTATTGAAAGTATTTAATTAAAAATAATAAACAAACTGAGTGAATTTAAAAAAAAAATATTTTTTAGATACAAAAATTATTTAAATGAATTAAAATTTTTTTCTGAGCTATTGTGGTTAAGAAAAGAACAAATCGATAAAGCTCAGAAAAAGTTTTAATTCATTTGAATTAATTTTGTATTTAAAAATATTTTTTTTTGAATTCACTCAGTTTGTTTATTATTTTTAATTACTTTCAGTAGTCTTTTTTATGAAAAAATTAAGTTTTTTAAGTAAATAAGCTGGGCTTTAATAATAGCGAAAAAATTAATACTAATTTACGTGTTGTTTTTTTTACTGAAATGATATGAAAGTGTAAAAAAACAACTTCAAAAACGCAGAAAATTATGTTTGATGCTAAATTTGGAAGAAACGGTTAACCGCACAGTAATAAATTCTTGATTAGTTGTAAAAAAAATCTTCCGAATCAGACGTATGTAGTTTGGCAAAGATAAGTCCAGTTAAAGGAAAAGAGAGCAAAAATTGTAAAAACCGTCATACTCGAAAGCGGGATGAAAACGAGAAAATTGCCATTTAAGTTTTTCGACTTAAAATGACCTCAGAAATCAATGGTTTTCATTTGGTGTATGCGTGGCATTGTTAGTTTAAATTAAACCGAGAGTCAATTGAAGATGATTTTGCTAATCATTTATAAGGAATAAGAGCCGTGTTTTATTGGTAACTCGGTACTTAGCTCAGTAAAATTTTGCACGGGAAACAACAACAAATGATTGCTAGGATAAACAAAAATTTTGTATTTGTTGGTTTACAGAGAAAATTTGTTTCTAAATTTATACATTTTTGAGTCTTCAAAATGTTTACTTAATAAAATACTGAGTACCAATAAAACACGGCTAAGGTTTCAATATAACCCGTGGATAGACACTACATAAACATTGTTGCATAAGTAGGAAAGAGGCTTTCAAAGAAAAAAGAAGAAGATGGATAAAAGATGATCTGCTTTGACAAGATAAGGCTTAAGTTCTCAAGATGGCTTTTGCGAGGACTTCATTTTAGAAATGTGAGTTCGGTATACAAAATCACCCACCTTAAACTGTGAATTTAAGCTGAAGATTTAAATTTTCTATAACTGATCTCGGAAATTCGCGTAGGAAGAACAATTGGATTATTTAATTTAGTTAATATTTATATACATATATACATTATTTAAAAGTTATTTACAAATTATTAACTAAACTAATAAAAATAACTTATTAATAATTTTTGCAAAATATACTATTCAAAATTTTGTGTTTAATTTTTTTTTATTTAAAAATTAATCCTTAGCTTCAAAAAAAGATAAGCTTCATAAGATTAGTGTTGCCTTTGTTCTTAAATATTTTTTTAAATTTAATGTCGAATTCCTTTCAAAAAAGAATCGATTTGAAATCGATTTTTTGTTCAGTAAAACATGCTCCGAACATTGTTTACGACACGTAAAGCGCATTGAAATCGATTTTAATTCCATTTTTTTGTTGAAAAGAGTTTGACATAAGATAGATTTCTTTATTTTCGATTTTTTTTTTATTCAAGTGCGTCTGAAACGATGTTTAGCATAGAATATCGGACTTCTCTTTTGAAACGTGGGAATGTTCTTATGCTTATGACATATGAACAAACATTACGCAATCACATTCAATATGTAGTTTCATTTTTTGTACACCTTAATGACAAATTTCACACATGTTCGGCACCGCGCGGTTAGGCGGTTCCTTATACAGCTCTTTGAGGACTATAAATTTGTATGAGTTTTAACATTCAGACTTTTATGCCTAGTATGCTGCTGAAGTGAAACGAAAAATTTCATACCGAAACAGTACAACGAAGCCATAAAGTTTCAACTACTATCTCTCCCCGTGAGGTCGCCTTATTTTTTTTTTATTGGCGCCACTCCAATCTTTTATAATTATTTTTTTTTTTTTTTTCATTAAATTTATGTTTAAACGCTTATTTAATATATGTATTTGTTGCATCTTTTTCATATAAATTCTGTTTTAGTAGTGAGTTAAGTTTAAATTATATTGAGAAAAAAGATAACAAAAATAAATCTAGTAGGTATGTACATGTCACATTAACATTATTTTACATGTACATGGTGTGTGCTTTCCCATAGTGTTTAATTTCTTATTATTTTCCTTTTTTCTTTATCTTCGTTATTGTTGTTTGCAGCTTTTTAACCTAAAACTTTTGCATTAAGTTTAGGTATTTATTAATAAATAATTAATATTGTTTTCTTGTGTATAGTTATGACTTCGGGAGTGAGTGACATTATGATAATAATAACAAGTTTATGTTTAAAAATCAATTGCTAATATTGTTTTCTTGTGTATAGTTATGACTTCGGGAGTGAGTGACATTATGATAATAATAACAAGTTTATGTTTAAAAATCAATTGCTTCCGTCCACACATGTTGTGTGATCTTGCTGGTGATCATTGCACATCCATACATTGTGCCTAGAATTACCATCTTGTTCTAGATTTTTTGAGCTCCCTCTTTATTTTCTCTTATAATAAAATAATTTAAAAAAAAATAGCAAATGTCAAGAAACGTAACTGAATGTCACCTAACTTTTTTATGATATCTGACCTATCAGAGCCTCTAAAAATTCAGAACTTAAATTCAGCTCAAAATGGATGTTTTATTTACAAAAAAAAACTCAAAGATTTTTTTTTCTCTCGCATCAATTATTTGATGCGAGAGAATTTATTTTGATGAAAAAAACATAACTTTATGTTATAATGGAAATAAAAGTATTTTCAAAAAAATTTTGCTGGTGGTTTGATAGTTTAACAATAGAGTCATTTTATATGAAATCAACAAATTGGAGCTAAAATGTGTGCGGCATGATTTTTAATATTAAAAAAAAATTGAGGACAATATTTGAGGTACTAGAAACGATAAACCACCACTATTTATTCTTTTGACTGTTTAGTTTCTGATCAGTACCCATCCGAAGTCAAAAATTCGATCAATTTCACACTGGTGCGCAACGGGATGTAGCTTTTTACTTATAATACGCATTGAAATGGTTGATACTGTTTTTGATAGGGTAGTGTATGTGTATTTCATGTAAAAAAATAAAACTGAACCAGAACAATTAGAAACAAAATGGTTGCCATCTGAAATGTTCACAATTTTTCTTCAATTTTACGATTTTCACCCGCGTTAATACGGTTGTAAATCCAGGAGTATTTTTTTTTTACCTTAAAGTATGAATCCTTCCGATACCACGAAATAATTATTATTGCCCTAGAGCATAGAATAATGTCTTCTAACAAAAAACAAAATTTGAAAATTTATGTTTTTGAAAAATGCTCAGCTTTGGCTTCAAAATAACTCATGTGGTTCCAAAAATTAAAATTTGATATTTTCAGTAAATATAGTATAAACCTTTGTGGGTGGCAATGATGCAGTGGATGTAGTACTTGACTGCTGACCTGAAGTTTGTGGGTTCGAGCCCTACCTCAGGCAGCATTCTTTTCTTAGTCCCCCAGCTTGGAAGCCACCCGTGGGACTATATGAGATAATAATCATCTTATTCTCAATTCACTGGACCAACAAAAAATCTTTCCTATCTTTCTATTCCTTCTAACTAGTGCCGTGCAGTTGCATTTAAAAGACCTTAGGTCTTACAGGCATATAGTTAAATATTATTATTAAAAGAATCATGGTCACTTAGTGTCATTTTGTTATTTTCAGTGATTTTTTTATGATTTTTTTTTTTTTCAAAGTATTAGTTTAAGGAAAATCAAAGCAAAGTTTTTTCATTATAAATCATATTTTCATGGATCCATCGTTTTTTTTTATCAGTCATATTTTAAAATAATTCTTCTTATAAATTACCATTTGGGCTACGAAAAACATGCAATATTTGTTAGATGCAATTTATTAAGAGTTGTACCTAATGTAAGTTACATACAAAGTCCACCCCGAAGATACTGTATATATAACCGCAGCCAATATCGAAGATCCGATGGGGATCATCATCCACCAAACAAAATAATTTAATTAAAAACAAACTAATAAATGCTAATGAAGCATTACTTAAGATAAAATATCATATTTCAAACAAAATAATTAAAAACAAACTGATAAATGCCGATGAAGCATCACACCAGAAAATACTCGTATATCACGTTCCGTACAACACACTCGTAGACAGAGTGCTTAATTGAAAAAAAAAAGAATTACAAATCATTTGAAAAAAAAAAAACACATTTGTGAAAAGTACAGCAACTCATATTTTTTATATAAATGTATGTTGCGCTATCTCATAGAGAAAGTACTTAATAAATGAATAGTGACGAAAAACAGTTAAATAGAGACAGAATCCAAACAAAAATTTTGAAAGTGACAGCGAAAGGGAAAGTGATTCAAATTTAGAAATGGCACATAACGGAGCACAAGTAGTCCCCGCAGAAGATAAAGAACAGGAGTTCTTGCTAAGGGAACTACAAAACACATCCCAGCATTTAAAGGCACTCAGGAAGACAACCTGGCCTTGTTTATTTCATCGGTGGAATACCTGATGAGCAAAATTACTAGTGAGTCCAACATAGTAAAGGCAACATTCGCTGTGCATCACAAGATCCAGGGACCGGGGGGATGCCATCAGGGTGATCAATGGTCTACCTCAGCTTGCTCCATGGAGGGACATCAAAAATAGTTTGGTGAGAAAATACAGTGTAAAAGAAAGTTATTTAAAGTTAGCTCAAGAAATAGGGACAGTGACAGAAAAAAATATTGTTAGGTTGTATGTAGAGGCGGAATAGCAAATTTTCAAGTTATAGGCTTTTCAGTGTTTTCCGCCCTTGCCGCTTCATTTTTTTTTTTTTTAATTTATACCTCGCTTAGAAAGTGTACCTCTCATACAAATTTTTACGTTATAGCAAATTACTCGAAAACGGCTCTAACGATTTTGATTTAACTTTGTAGACGTTATACTCAAAGCAATCTCAAAAAAGTCAAATAACAAAAAAAAAATGTCATTATATAAAATTTTACCCTAAATATTGGCGCTTCCCCAACATCAAAATTTCTTTTTTTAATTTATATAGAGCCAGCTCTTAAAATCTACAAGTAAACTAACATACACGGTTAAAAATTCTGGAGTATTTTCTAATACTAGCTGTGTTTTATTTTCCTCGTGATCCAGATCAGATCATTGTTTTTATTAGCTTTACAACAAAAGCAGGATTTTGTTTTGTTATTGTTTCGCAAATAAATTAATGATCTGATCAGGATCACGAGGAAAATAAAACACAGCTACTTTTTTGGGTTACATATAGGCAAAAATCTATTGAAATTTAATACATGACAAATATTAAAATTTTTTAGTTAATACAAAATGTATTACAACTTAATATACAGGTTGATTCAGGAGTAATGTGCCAAAGAATTTTAAGTAATTAAGTACTAATTAAGTTTTTAAAATTCGATGCTCTTATTTGTTTCTAAACAAAAACAGAAAACCGGATTCCAAAACATCTTGTCATTTTCGAGAAATTAACAAAACACCAAAACTACTTTTTTCTAAAAAAACCTCTTTATTTTCTGTTTTTACGTAGCTGGACTTGTCGATAAATTAATTTATGAAACATTAACCATTCGGCAATTATTTTTTAACTATTCAGACTTAAATAAGGATACAATAAAGTTATACAGTATTGGATTAACCCTGAATTGATCAACTTTTTTCATTGACAACACCTGAAAACTAACCTGAGAATTTCTCTTACTATGTCTGGGGTGCTGGCCGCCCATGGATTCTAGCCGTAAGGGCTTTAAGGCAATAAAATTGTTTCATTTTAATGAAAAAAAAAAATTATATTTGGCCAAGCAGTTCATACTTTTTAAATCATATTCCTTGATTGTTAAAGGTCTCAAGGGAATCATTTTTTCATAGATAACATTTCAATTCTTTTCCTTCGTATTTGTCTTTTCTGGTCATCGATTTATCTTTTGGATGAACATTATTATTTGTTATTAAATTACCATTAACAATAAAGTTGTGTATCGAATGAAAATCGATTACAAGTATAAACTTAATAAGTGTTTAAAATTCGAATGAAAATCGAATAATAAAATTAAATCAGTGACCCACCCCAACGCATATGGTAATGCCACAAAACTCTATAGAGGAGTATTAATTTTGAAGTACAGAAGAAGTGGAAGAAGTGAAAAGTAATTAAATAAAAACTCTTTACAAAAACAAAATAAAATAAAACATAAAACAAAGTAAATTAAAATAAAAAATAGTTTAAAGAAAATTAACTTCAAAACTATAACAAAACAAAATAAAAATTATTTGTTTAAAACTTTTGTGTGAAGAAAAAACGCACATTAAAAAATTAAAATTTATGGTTCATATTATAAAGTAAAAACTTTTTGAATACAACGGCAAGTGGCATGTAAACGAGAGCCCCAACGGGATCGAAAAATTAATGAAGGAAAATTTAAATCGAATCAGAAGAGATTCGCAACGGCAACAAAGACAACATATAATTTTGAATACTATCGAAAAAACATCATGGCGATTAACCAGCAACAAGCGGCATTAGAAGCAGCAACAGCACATCAAGAACAACAACGAGTTGGTAATAATATTAATAATAATAACCCTGTAATATTAAGAAGCCTGCTATTAAACCCTTTAAGAATAGCAACCAATTATATGAAGAATTGAGAAATTCTCAATTATATTAAAAAAAACCCTCTCTTTATTAAATCAAAAATGCCAACAAGAAAATAATTTCTTGGATATTCCTCGTAATAATGAAACAGCATTAAATATCTTTAAAGATTGATTGCATACCCATATGAGGACAATTCTCTATGCCCTTAAACCAAAAACCATGGAGCTAGCACTTCATGAATTAAATAATGCAGCATTTGTCACAAGACAAAACATTGATGCAAATAGTTACAGTGAAAAACCAAAACAATATAATAAAAAATTTGAAAATAAGTATGAACAAAAAAATAATAATAATAATTTTAAAAACCCTAATAACCCCTTCAGAAATAATAACAATAGGGAAAATAATAATTACAACAAAAATAACAATAATAATTGGCAACCAAAACCTTATGTACCAAACAATCAAAATAATTGAATCATTTATTTTCAAAACATGATAAGTCCATGATTTCAAATTTTTCAGGAGAAGAAAAAAACGTTCTATTTTCTTTTGTTAAGTGTAGCAAAATGTATAAAAAATATATTTTGTAGAACTTTAACCTAGCTACAGAATATCGTTTGGTATTTATTTTTTGGACCGATTGTTTAAAAGATAAAAAATAAAAACGATTTTGGACTTATCATACTTTGAAAATAAACGAATAACTGTTTCGCCCTATTTCGGACCCTAGAAATCCACTGGCATCATTAGTTTTTCGATTTATCGGTACGACTTCGAACAAATTTTTTTTTTGAAAGTTTTTTCAATTATTTTGAGAGCTTCCCACTGTTTTTAGTCATTTTTCAACCAAAAACAATATTTATATTGCTAATAATTCTGCTCAAACGTTATTTGCTACCAGTAGAAAGACATTATAAACAATTTTGAACAATTTATTTGAAATTTTAGTGATTTTTTTTTTTTAATTGAAAAAAAAAAATTGCAATTTTTTACATTGTTTATCGTTTTTTTTCGCTGTTTTTGTTCTCTTTGCACAAATACATTGCATGTTTTCCATTAAAAATTAATTTTACTGTTAATTTAGTGTTGGTTAAACTTCGACACTCTATCGATAGCATCGATAACAAAAAACATCGATACTTCACAAAACTATCGATAGTTTAATACTTCCAAATTATTTTACCACAAGGCTACCGATATTATCGATAGTTTTTTCTTAAAACTATAGATAGTGGAAACTATCGATATCTATCAAACACTATGTTAATTCGTTGTTTACATCCAATGTCAAACGAAAACTTAACTTATAGTTCAAATTGTGTTTAATTAATTTCAAAGCTATTTTTTTTTTATGAGAAATTGTACGAGTGGTTTTAAAACTTTTTGGTACGTATGAAAAATATTTCAATTTAAAAGTTATAAGAGACGTCGAATGGGCACCAAGCATTATTTGTTCAAATTGTTATAATAAGCTTATCAAATGGTGAAGTCTGGATTTTGGAGTCCCAATGATATGGTCAGATCCAAAAGATCACAGTGAAGATAACTGCTACGCATGTGTAAATAAATTCGCCAGATTAACTCGTTGCAAAACTATTTACAAAAGTGTTCCGTGCGCTCAAATGCCAATACCTCATTTAGATGTCATACCGATTCCAAAGTGTCCAAGTTCAAGTCCATCTGATGAATATATACCACCTTCCTTTCAATCAAAGCCAGAATCATCACTTTCGGCTTATCAACCTTCTGAATTAGAAAAGACTTGTAATCATGTTGAGATTTCTCAAACGCGTTTAAATATAATGGTACGACAGCTTAAATTGTCGCAAAGGCAATTGCAACGAAAAAAATTAAACACAATTTGAACTACAAGTTAAGTTTTCGTTTGACATTGGATGTAAACAACGAATTAACATATAGTCCGGTCAATTTAGACATCCGAGGTTACATTAATTCCCAGCAAGCTGAAAATTGGTAGGATTGTTGGAAACACCATCATAAATTAAATCTAAAAAGTCCTCATCGATCCGAGGTCTGGAAAAAAATTTACGGGGGGTCAAAGGTCACAAAAACTGGTTTTTCACGATTTTCAGCAAAACGGTGTGTCTTATCAAAAATTTTTCAATGCAAGAATTGTAGACCAGATTATTATATATAAAAAGTGTCATGACACTTTTTTTCCTTAGACCCACCGTTTCTTAGGTATAACGATTCAAAAAGTTGAAGTTGAGTCGAAATCGTCATAATCAGGCCTATTCTGAAAAAAATCTCCCAACTGAAAAGTTCTTAAAATTTCATTATTTTTTAGCTTGGATTTCATTCTTCAATGGTTAAGAATATAGGGAAAGCAAAAAAAAATGGAAATTTTCACCATTTTTTCGATAGGGGCCCTTCTCCCGAAACCATTTCCTTGAGAATTTTTGTTTAGAATAGGTCTGAATATATACAGGGTGTCCGATAGAGAATGGACAACCCTAAAACGGCTGATAGCTACACTTATGACTGTTCTAAAAACAGATAGAAAAAAGTTCTATCGCAACCAGTTCATAAAATATTGGCTTTTTTTCGTTCAGTGTATTTAAAATTTTATCATCTTATGTTTTCGTTCACTACAACCACGAATGAATGAATTTTATTTATTTCTTTTTTTTATAATTTTCTACAATAATTGTATGAGTACATAAACGCTTTAAAAACTGCACAGCTATTGCACATTTTTGTAAAAAAAATTTTGAAATCTGTTTTTTGATGCAAAATGTAAAAAAGTATTTTATGAAAAATTTTAAACACCTGTGGTATAAAATAAATCTATAGAAACCTAAGTGGCCAACTTTCTTTAAAATATTCCCCGCAATGTATTTGTGCAAAAGAGAACAAAAACAGCGAAAAAACGATAAACAATGCAAACAATTTCGATTTTTTTCAAATTTTTCCAAAAAAATCACTAAACTTTCAAATAAATTGTTCTAAATTGTTTATAATGTCTTTCTACTGGTAGCAAATAACGTTTGAGCAGAATAATTAGCAATATAAAAATTGTTTTTGGTTGAAAAATGACTAAAAACAGTGGAAAATTCTCAAAATAATTGAAAAAACTTTCAAAAAAAATTTTGTTCGGAGTCGTACTGACAAATCGAAAAACTAATGACGCCAATCGATTTCTCGGGTCCGAAATAGGGCGAAACAGTTAATCGCGCACCTGTCTCAAAATTTTTTTTCAAAAAACTTGCACAGTAATAATAATTATAATAACAATTATAATAGAGGTAATAATCCTAACAATTATAGACAACAACCCCAACATTTTTAGCCTATGGATGTAGGTAGATCATACATCCTCGCAAATTAGGCGAACACCTAAAGCCAATTATATAGATACAAATATAATTCAAAATGATTCAGAAGTTAAAGCAAAATTTCGGTATTCAGCCTCGGATCAAGAATGGGATTGCCCTTTGTTAAATTAAAAAAGGGACAAACAACACTCAGAATGCTCATTGATACAGGAGCAACAAATAGCTTTCTTAGAGAAGAAGATGCTCCAAAGAAATTAATTAAAATTAGGAAAAATATGTTACGTTTATTTAGATGACATCATAATATTTTCCTCTAGCCTACAAGAACATATGGATTCACTCCGTAAAATCTTATTGACACTCAAGAATGCAAATCTTAAAGTATCATTAAATAAATCTGAGTTTCTGCAAAAAGAGACAGAATTTTTAAGGCATGTAGTAACCCCAAATGGTGTAAAACCAAATCCAAAGAAAATTGAAACTATAAAGAATTTTCCTATCCCAACAACAGTAAAAGAAATACAAAGCTTTCTAGGATTAACAGGATACTATGGAAAATTTATAGATGACTATGCAAAAATAATTAAACCCTTAACTTTATGCCTAAAGAAAGAATCTTTTCATAAATTAAAAACGTTAATGACTAATGATTTAATAAATAGACACCCTGGAGCCACATTGGAGCCGTGTTAAGTCAAACACATGGACCTCTAAGCTTTGCCTCAAGAACACTTATGTCGTTTTCTTTCACTCCAATGAGAGTACCCTTTTAGTTTTGTGTTCCTTGACGCCACATAACTGTAAAAAAAAAAATTACTCCGGAGTAATTTTAGTACTCCGGAGTACCCCGGATTTACTCCACATTTTTAGTCAGATTTACACCGATTTGTACACACACTTATGAATTTGAAGTTTGACATTTAAAATTTTTGTTTGAAAATTGAAAATTGCGAAAAGTGCCATATATCAAAAAAAAATCCCTTTTTTTCTGCGTTGATGGGATATTTTTATTTTACAATTATAAAATCAAACTAAGGTCCGCTTCTACACGAAGACGCAAAGCGCGAGACGCACATAAGAGCAAAGGAGAAATAAAGTTCGAAAAAAAGGGAAGGAAGATTGTTTACCGTGGGTCTCCGTTAAAAAAATTTGTGACTCTTTTTGACGTTTTTCTTTGATCTTGTTCTTTTTTTTTTTTTTGCTGTTCTGCTTTATTTTATTTCGTCGGTTGCGGAATTTGCTTCGTCGGTTGTGTATTATTTGCGTGTATTGTAACGTTTTTAATTTATTCAAAAGTTTTCGTTGCTCATAGACCCCGCACGGGAGTTGTTTTTTTTTTTTTGTATATTTTGGTGTTTTTTTGGAATCAAAATACATAGTCTGCTTCTACACGAAGACGTAGACGCACAAGATGCACATAAGAGCAAAGGAGAAATCGATCTTTCTCTCTCTCTTGTTCTTATGTGCATCTCGTGCGTCTACGTCTTCCTGTAGAAGTCGTCATACGAAAACAAGAACAAAATAAAACCAAAGTAACATTCAAATTTGCGTCTTCTAAAAAATAATACGTGTAGAAGCGTGTGACGCACCGAAACGAAAATCAAAAGGAAACTGGAAGATGATTTCTGCGCCTTCCGTCTTCGTGTATTATGCTTCATATGTTATTAATATTAATTTTTCTTTTCAATTCATAAAATGTTTTCCCTAGGCCTGTTATCACTATTTTTTTCAAGGAAATTATCCATTTCTGCCTTGTCACACACACAATTACATAAAAAAAAATTACTCTCATTATGTTCTTTCGCTCCAGAAAAAGGAGTAAAAATTTAGAGTACTCCTTAATAGAGTGAGGAAACCACAATAAAAAACATGAGTGCAATTACAGTACAATTGAAAAGGAACTATTAGCAATAGTTTGGGCAGCGAAAAAGTTTAGACATTCCCTATACGGTAGACAATTCATTATTAAAACAGATCATAGACCTTTAGTATGGTTACACAATTTAAAAGAGCCAAATACCAGACTCCAACGATGGAAAATAAAATTGGAAGAATACGATTTTAAATTGAATATATCCAAGGAAAAGAGAATAAAGTATAGCAGATGCACTTTCCAGAATCAAAATAGAAGACAATAAAGTCATATTACATAACCAAGATGAGTTAGCAACACATCATACTGAATCAGATAGTTCACATCTTATTCCTATTAGTGAAAACCCGGTCAATTTATTTAATCGACAAGTAATTCTTGAAATCAATGAAAATGATCATCAAGAAATTTTGTACCCACATGTTGGAAAAAGAAGAACAATATTCAGTAGAAAAGAATATAAAGAAGAAGATTTTATAAATATAATAAAAGAAATAGATACAACGATATTAAATTGTATATAAAAATCGTTATTTTTAGATAACTTCACATAGTGTTTACTCAAAAAGGGGCAAACATGGGCACCACTTTTTTAATTGACACGAAAGACGACACTATCAACAATAAAGGGATACCAAAAACAAAGCGCCACTTCACACCTTTGTGAACTTTTTCTTAACGAGTTTGTATGACGCACACAAAAAACGAATGATTTTAAAGACACCGAATTCGAATAATTTTTTCAAACAAACTAGACACTCATAATTTAAAAGAGGAATGAGAATCGAAAGTTTCACTTTTGCTTGTAATTCCATATTTATTTCAAATTTTTATCTTTTGATTTAACGAAATAGCACTTAAAACTTGAAACACAGACGGGAGCTAGAAAAAGGTAAATAACGAATAATTTCGTCAATGGCGACATTTTAAAGTGTAGTTACTCACCGCGTTAGACTTAAACCGTGGAATAAAAACCGGTTTTGTGTAGCTTATTAATCCCTTTATTAAAGTAAATTTGTATTTGGCAGTTCGGTACAATTTGAAAATAGCTATTTTTGCCAGCTTTTGATACCATTGGCCACACTGTGCGACGTCCACTTTAATAAATTAGACAACGAGAAAATATATGAAAGAATAGAAAAAACTAAAATACAAATTTTAAATAAAATGAATACAGGTCGAATAGACAAAGAAGTCGATGAAAATTATATCAAAATAACTGAGCCCGAGAAAATTAAAAATAAAATCACACCTAAACATAAAAAAGTAAAAGTTACAAGGAAACAAAATAATAAATACACGTTAGACATAGTAATAAATATAAAAACATAAAAAATATAATTGCTCATAAAGATCAATTTCCCGTACGTAAGAAATTTACAAAAAATACTATTGATTCCAGATCCAAAAATAACACATCCTGATGATATTAACGATAACAATGATGACCACAGTTAAAGCAGAATTAGAAATAATTGATTTGAATAAAGGGAATGGATTCACCGTAATACAATTGAAAGAGTATCCATTAATTAAAAATTACGATACAATTGTCCACATAATAAATCTAACAGAGTATGAACAAAATATAGAAATCATGGAAAGAAATGTTAAAAGAATGCCAGAAGAAAATGATAGTATAGTTAGAAAAATGACAAAAATACGTAATGAATTTGAAGTTCTCTTACCTCACCCAAAACAAAAAAGAGGACTAATAAATATTGTAGGAACAGGTTTGAAATTTTTATACGGTACCATGGACGATAATTACCGTCAAGGTATTGAGGAACATTTAAAAATTATAGAAACAAATAACCATAATGAAATTAACAATTAAAATAAACAAATAATAATCAACGACAAATTTAATAACCAAATCAGAATATTAACCGAAACTTTAAAGAATGAAACAAATAGTATAATAAAAAGAATCGATACATTTATAGGGACCTATAGCTACAAACAAGATATAGCTAAAGTTTTTGAGAAAATTGAAAAATAAAAACAAATAAAAACAAAAAATATTTTGAAAAAAGAAAAATCTGATAAAATAATTTTTCAGTTTTCCCAAAAACTAGAAGACATAGAAACATATAGTTTTCACTGTTCGATAAGGAATTAATTGAGGCAGCTTTCTGTTTAAGTAATTTATTTACTAAAATTCACAGTCTGGACAAAAATAGTATAAAATGAGTTTTAAAAAAATTTGTTTCCCCTATTTTTAACTTTGAAATCGATTATTTCAAAAACTATTGGGAATATTATATTGATATAAAAATTAGAATCAAATGCACAATTTTGCCTTTTGGAAATGGTATCATTTATTACTGTAAGTGTTTTTTAATAATTTTTTTTTATTTTGATAATTTTTTTTTAGGAAAATGCCCCTCCCACCTAAACGGGGGGAGATAGACCCCCCTCCCAAAGAAAAAAAATGTTTGTATTGAGCTCCTCTACAAAAACCTTTCATCAAATCCTGGCGCCCAACTTATCCTACTACGTGCCGAAACAACATTTTTGTTCTATACCTAAAAGTTCCAATTTCTGTATCTGGGTTGAAATCGAAGGAGTGTTCCCACCAAGGCACTCCCAACAATTGACGGTAGCGGAAGAATTCATTTATAGAATCAACGGTAGCGTCAACAGTTCCAGTTAGGCCGAACTACTTGGTGAACCCCCTTATATGAGCTACTCCGACATATTCAGAGCACAGGTCTATAAGGTGCAAATCACATCTAGGCAAAATAACATCAAGGTGAGCCTAGCGACACACTCCAACATCTAAGAGCTTTCCATTAAGCGTGCATGCAATTCCTTGGGTTAGGCGACTGGAGATCACCGGCGTAGTAAAAGACGATCAAATTACACAAATAGGAGCATGCCAGTGTCGACAAAAATGCGATAACGTTTCGCGAAATTTTCGGAAAATTTCGAGCATTATGGACAATCTTGCTAATACGAGCAGCACTACCAAGCCAGGCAGTACAGATGCTTCGCACAATACTGATCCTGGACCGATTAGTAATAATCGGGTCAGAGCTATACGGATTCCGGGGGCTAGCAAAGTAATGCACGAGGTGAGAAGAAAATTAAGAGTCGCGAGTTGGAACGTGGGCAGTATGAACGGCCGAAGCTGTGAATTAGAAGAGATGATGAAGAGGAGGCGAGTGGACATCTTGTGTGTCCAAGAAACCAAGTGGCGAAACACTGGAAACAGAGCCCGTTTCTTAGACATCAAGACAAAACAATACAAGATGTTCTACTACGGAACAGAGCAAGGTAGAAACGGAATCGGTGTCATCCTTGCGGAAAAACTTCTTGGAAGCGTTTTGGCCATTTCGAAGTCCAGTGACCGTTTGATGTCTCTTAAACTGGTGATGGAAGGAAAGGTGTGGAATATAGTCAGTGCATATGCTCCCCAAATTGGGTGTGAGCAGGTGGAAAAAGATGCATTCTGGCTAGACTTCCACAACCTCATTAAAGACATCCCAAAGGAAGGTGGAGATTTAAATGGACATGTGGGGAACGGCAACGAAGACTACGAGAACTGCCATGGTGGCCTTGGATTCGGAACTAGAAACCCACCTGGTGAAGAAATTCTAAACATGTGCAGGTCACATGGTCTTATAGTGTTGAATACCATGTTCATTAAACAAAGCCGACACCTTATCACTTATAGCAGTGGTGGAAATGAAACACAGATCGACTACCATCTGGTATCTAGTTTCATGAAGCCGCTAGCGAAAGACTGCAAAGTGATATTAGGAGATGCGATCGCCCAGCAACACCGTCTCCTACTGACAGAATTTTTTATGGAGACGAAGGCAGCAAACAAACAAAGAGAGGCTACCGGAGGAATCAAGTGGTACAACCTGGACAAAGGAAAAGGCAATGCATTCATCTCTGTTATGAGAAACTATCTGTGCGGAACCATCAGCAGACTACAAAACGAAGAGTGCAGAGTACAAAATATGTGGGACTCTCTGCAACGAACTTGCTTGTCGAAGGCGAGGTCACTGCTAGGAACATCAAAAGGAAACTACCAACGGGAAAAAGAAACATGGTGGTGGAGCGATGAAGTCAAAGCAGTGATATCAAGGAAAAAGACCGCTTTCCAAGCTTGGTCCAAATGCCCCTCTCATAATAGAGATGAAAAAGCACGACTCGAAATGGACTACAAGCGCTACAAGAAGGAAGCCAAGAAGAAATGCGCCCAGCATAAGGCAGAGAGTACGGAAAGCATGTATCGCGAGCTTGGGGAAATATCTGATCCAGCTGCTGATGCAAACCAGGCTCTCCAGGAACTGCGACATGCCAAGATGAACAAGGGTGCAGCCATCTTCAAAATTGCCGCTCAAAGGAGAAGGAATGCTCAGGAAATACGTTCACCAAAGTTCATTAACGATGCTCAAGGCCTACTACTTGTGAATGACGACAAAATTCTCCACAGGTGGCGACAGTATTGTGATGAACTCCTAAATGAGCAATTTCCCAGGATATACTTTCCAACAGCCGAACCTAATTTAGACGAAGTACCCGACCTTACAGTTGAAGAAGTGAGCGTGGCGGTGAAAAACTCCAAGAAAGGAAAAGCTATTGGTCCAGACGAAATACCCTCTGAGTTCTGGAAGAAGATGGGAGACATTGGGTGTAAATGGCTCACGATTCTCATCTCCAAACTCATTAGCGGTGACCAAATGCCAAATCAGTGGAGAGAAAGTTTCCTTCTCCCAATCTACAAAGGAAAGGGGTACACACGAAACTGTGATAACTACCGATCGATCAAGCTGATGTCACACACCATGAAGATCGTTGAGCGGATTTTGGACGGCCGACTGCGAAAAATAATACGGCTGTCTGATGACCAGTGCGGGTTTGTCTCGGGTAAATCAACCACAGATGCCATACAGAGTTTAAGAATCCGAATGGAAAAACACCGTGATTCCTCGAGGGATTTGCATATTGTGCTGGTTGATTTCGAAAAGGCATTCGATAGACAACCACGAGATCTGATTTGGGTGTCCCTGAGACAGCGAGGGGTTCCGGAAATCTACGTACGGATGATCAAGGACATGTACGATGAAGTAAAAACGAAGGTAAAATGCCCCGCAGGAGTCACCGAAGAGTTCCCAATCAAAGTCGGTGTGCACCAGGGAAGCGTCCTGAGTCCTTTGCTCTTTATTACAGTCCTTGACTTTCTGCTTGAAGGAAAAGTGACGGATCCGAAAGTGAATCAGTTATTCGAGCACTTGATGTGTGGGTGGATGTTCTGGAGGGAAGTGGGTACCGGATAAGCGCGAAAAAGACAGAATATCTCTGCTGTCCATTTTCTGACCCAGACGGCCCTATTCCGGACATTTACCTGAATGGAACAACACTTCCCAAGTGCGAAAAGTTCAAATATCTTGGATCTATGATCAACAACCAAGCTTCTTGTGATGACGACATCAACCACCGAATAAGTGTAGGGTGGATGAAGTGGCGCGAAAACTCTGCCATCTTCTGTGACCGAAAAATGCCCCCTAAACTGAAAGAAAGCTCTATACTGCAGTTGTTCGCCCGGCACTTACATACGGTTCACAATGTTGGACAATGTACAGAACGTATGAGAGTAAACTGACAGCAGCTGAGATGAAGATGCTTCGTATGACAGCAGGAGTAACAAAGCTTGATCGAATCAGAAGCAAGAAAATCCGAGGAAGCCTTCACATCAAAAACACCATCTTGGATAAAATACAGCATGACCGTTTAAGCTGGTACTGTCATGTACAAAGACGAAACCCTGAGAACCCAGTTCAAAAGGCGATCGCTTACGACGTTCCAACGCAATCGCGAAGAAGAGGCAGGCCTAAGAACTCATGGAGACAAATGCAACGACAACTGCATTCAGTTGGCCTTAGACATGGAACAATTCAAAATCGAGAAGCCTGCCGACGTTTCCTGAGGTCAACCCGGCGAACCCCACATGCGGAGCCGTAATGTGAAGCAGTAAAGTGGGAGAGTTGTGACCCCATCCGAGATCATGACTATCGTCGATAATGGAGAAGAAGAAGGGTTGAAATCGAAAAATTTTTTTTTCTAAGCCAATTTTGAAGTGATTTTCATAAAAAATACCTCGATCAATTGGGAAATAGATATAGTTTTAGAATATATTTTTTAAATAGCATGTTGTTTTGAAAACATATACTTTAAATTGATGCCGAAGTTGGGCAAATGACAAAAAAAATTGAATTTTTGAACTTTGACATCTTATAAATTCTAATTGGTTTAACCGAGTTACATGTTTTATACATTGTTAAAAAGGTATATTTATCTTCTATCAGAAACTGTAAAAAAATCGAAAATGGGTAAAAAATTGTCGAAGCTAAAATTTTTTCAATGGGTGAAGGTCCAAAAAACCGTTTTTTGCCCGTAACTCCAGATTTTGGGGGTGTTAGGGAATTTTCAAATACCGTTTCGTATTCAGTGCGACTAGCTCTACAAAACCTGATAGGTCTCCGCCCGCGTATATTTTGAGTGTTACACCGTGTAATTTACAATTAAAAATAAATAACAATCTGTATCTGACCAATAATCAAATTATATATGAAGATACAAAATACATACAAAATTTAAGTAAAGTAAATGATGATTGCATCGAAAATATACTTAAGAAATCAATGAATTGTAAGCTAATAAAAAATACAAAAGAAGAAATATTAGAAATAGGAAACAATAATCTTGTATTAATTAATGTAAAATTACAAATAATTAAAAAATTATAATAGAAGGAAATTACCTTATCAAATTTGAAAATTGTAAAATAAAAATGAACAACGAAGTTTATGAAAGAAATAATTATAAGCATGAGCCAATAATTCGCAATACAATTTTAAATATTAATTATACTAAAGTTGAAAATTTAAGTCTTGAAGAATTACAATATCAAAATATAAACAATTTAAAGGAAATTAAAGAACTTAAATATAATCACAAGAAGTCAAGTTTAACTATATACTTTATCATTTTAACAATAATAATCATTTTAATACTTTATGCTTATTTAAAAATAAAAAATAAAAATAGGAAGATAATAAATAATGTAAATCTTCCCACGGTTACTTTGCAACCATTAGAAGACTCTAAAGGGGGAGGTGTTATATCAGAGCCCACTTGTGCGTCCTCACGAACACTTGACTTCAGGTTCCAATAATGTAAACATTTAACACTTCAAGTTCCGATAATATAAACAAGCATATCAAACGATTCATAATAATTGAATGCCTTTAATAGCGGATGATCGTATCCAATCTTATAAACATAAAAATGGATATCAGCACTTTCTGCCTTAAGCAACTTGTGTGGAAGTATCCAATGGATACCAAAGATATTTCATTATATTATGAATCAGTTTTCATCCGCAGACAAAATGCTGCGTCAGCAATTAAGTAATACAAAAGGGATTACTTGAGCTCAATTCTGTTAGATCTGAAGATTTCCCCCTACCAGTGGTAAGGGATCTGAGGCTTTTAACTATACTCAAATAAAAGTTATTCGTTTAAAATTAAAAACATTGTTTTACTCGGTGGTGTTTTCTAACGTGAACACAAATTCAATTTTTTTAATAAATCTAATTAACTTAAATAAAATTCTCATATATGATAGCTTCATTAGTCCTTCTCATTCTCACGTGAAAACTCCTAAGGAGCTTGATAATTAAAAAAACACGAAGGTTAAAATATGGTTTGTTGCGTGTACTTGTTTTTTTTTAGCGTATTTTTTTTTTTAGATTTTCATAAAAAAAAATTTTTTTTTAATATCACGGTTTGAAACCACATAAAAAAACAAAATTATATATTTATAAACAAGCCAACTCATAGCCTCCAACCAGTTGTTGGACTGACATGTATGGGTTGTTAGTGGGAAAAGGGGAATGCATTCACCCCTATTACGTAAGTCGTTTGTACTAAAACGACACAAAAACGACTCGCTCGACGTAAAGCAATTATAGTGTCATAGGAAAGATGGGCGAAGAGCGAAGGAGACTGCTAAGATAAATTTCTAATTTAAGACAAATTGTAGCTCCCAGAGCAAGTCATTTAAGTATACAAACGACTAACGTAATAGGGGGGATTTCCTCATACAAAGTATGGACTAAAGGCGCAGATGCCGATTACTAGCCGAACTTGCTGTTTTAATCTAGAATATGGAATGTGCAATGACTAATGGGAGAAAAAAGACATTGGAATTTTTTTTTACAAAATTCTATCTGGAAGACATCAGAAAGTCGTCATGGAAAAATCTTTTTGACTTCTATGAGGTGAACAGATCAGTCTCCAAATTTGCCGCCCCTAAAAATTGCCGTTCAGGCTCCAGCCTACTCAGCCTTATGGTAAGTCCGCCTCTTGTTGTATGAAAAATTAGATGGATAATTGCAAAAGATCGAGATGAAGACTCTAATCGAGCCAAATTTAATATATACGCAAGTAAATAATGAAGAACTTGTGTTAGAGAGCTTCAAAAATAGTTTGGCAATCATTATCGCAAGTAAATGCTCCACTATGATGGAAGAAATAAAAATAAATACAGTGAATTCACATGTTTATATAACCAAGCAAATAATTACTAATTTACCAATAGAGTTTAATGAAAAAGCTACTATGGAATAGAAATTAATTAATTTTGAAAACAAAAATGTTTTTAAATGCTATAAGAGAGATAAATATGTAGAAATAAATAATAGTAAAATTCCTCTTATTAATGATAAAATCAAAGAAAAAGAATCAATCAACTTAAATGATCAATGTCCTTTTTCTTATGATGAAATTCATATAATGGAATGTAACTCGGTGGATATAGGTGAACTTTTACATAAAAATCTTAATAAGAAGAAAATTTACTGTCAGAGTTTTTGAATAGAAATAAAGATCTGTTTTATACAGATGGACAAAAGCTTAGTGCAACAACGCAAACTACCCACAAGATACCTACGAAAAATAATACTCATATTTTTACAAAGATTTATCGCTATCCCAAAGTACATGAGATAGAGATAAATAAGCAAATTTCAGAAATGTTAGAAAACGGAATAGTTCGAAAAATTATAAGTCCGTATAATTCACCAGTCTGGGTTGTACCCAAGAAGACAGACAATTCTGGCAAAGCCAAATGGCGTATACAATAGAGTATAAATATACTTTACCAAATATAAATGACGTTTTAGACAAATTGGGCAGAGCTCAATATTTTTCTGTCTTGGATCTTGCTAAAGGATTTCACCAGATATTAGTTGATCCAAGAGATATCGAAAAAACAGCTTTTAGTGTACCAAATGGTCACTAAGAATTTTTAAGAATGCCCTTCGGCCTAAAAATGCACCTTCGAGTTTTCAATGCATGATGAATGAAATTCTGGAAGGTTTAATAAATAAAATATGTATTGTTTATATGAACGACATTCTCATTTTTTCTACAAGTTTACCAGAACATTTTATTGATCTGAACCAAGTATTTCAAAAATTAAGGAAATACAATTTAAAAATACAAGTGGATAAATGTGAATTTTTAAAAAGGGAAACTAAGTTCCTTGGGCATGTAATTACTGATAAGGGTCTCTTACCTAAGCAAGAAAAGGTAGAAGCTATTCAAAAAATTAGGATACCCAAAACTACCACAGAAATAAAATCATTTCTAGGCTTGACAGGCTACTATAGAAAATTTATTCAGGATTATGCTCGTACAGCACAACCGATGACAAAATATTTGGAAAAGGGAACTATAGATACTACAAATTCCCAGTATATTTCAGCTTTGAAACTTTAAAAAAGAACATTATGAGTCCTCCAGTCTTAGAGTACACTGATTTCAATAAAGAATTTGAACTTACTACAGATCATCAAATTATGCAATTGGCGCCGTCCTAGCGTGAGATAAACATCCGATAACATATATAAGCAGAACTCTTAACGAGCATGAAAGAAAATACTCAACTACTGAAAAAGAACTATTAGCAATAGTTTGGTCAGTAAAATATCTAAGACCATATTTGTATGGAAGGAAAATTAAAATCAGATCACCAACCTTTGAAGTGGCTAAAGACCAACAGCTTAGGAAAAGACATTTCTGGAAGATTACAGAGATGGATACTTTCTCTTGGAGAGTATGATTTTGATATCAATTATTTAAAAGGTTCACAGAACATAGTTGCCGATTATTTGAGTAGAGAAATAAAAGATAACGAAATAAATCATCTGGATGATGATGTAGAACTAGAAACTCGACATTCAAAAGAAGATCATTTTGTAATTATAGAAAAAGCTGTTAACACATACAAACAACAAATAGTAATCAATCCGGATTACCAAGGTAAGAAAATAGGAATAAGACGAATGATAGGAAAAAGAAAACTAGTAGAACTTTCTATCAACTTAATGGATTCGCCAAGCTTCGAGAGAAAAATTAAGAAAATATTAGAACCCAAACAAACAGGGCCGTATTTCATAAAACTATTAGTCTAATAATTATTAGCGAATTTACTAATAATTATTAGTTTATTAGCAAAAAAGTGTTTCATAAAACTTTTTCCGCACTAATTAATTATTTCTCCAGAGTCTACTAATATTAGTGGGAAATTATTACTGCAGGAAAATTAAATTTCAAAACAACAAATTTATTAGTTGAGTTTTCTGCCGCACTAATAACTAATAATATTTTTTCTATTAGTCAAGAAACGTAGGTAGGAGTGCTAATATTAGTAAATTTTCAGCAGTCGAAAGGGATGGATTGTCTATTTATTTATTTATTTAATAAAATATCCGAAACAAATTGATTAGGTATATGTATATTTAAGATAAAATTTGATACATAAATGTATTTTTACTTCTAAGCAATATACATATTTGAAAGCAAATTTACCCAGGATTTAAAAAAAAGTGAACTTAGGTCTGATTCACAATAATTTATTACAAAATGACGAGTTCATTAAGTTGCTTGGAATATTTAAGCTTTTTAAAAATTCAAAAAAAAAAATTTATTTAAGAAATTTAAGCTAGGTACAAAAAATTAATAATAAAAAAAAAAAAATACAAATGGTTTTGACCTTCAAATGGTAATTAATGTCGAATTCCTTTCAATTTTTTTAATCGCTTCAAAAAAATCGAATTTTTGGTGTTAAAAAGGAACATGAAAACAGACCGAATTCTTTTTGCGATTGTATGTGTGTCATTTGACAGCAATTTTTACACGGCCGTCAAGCTGAAACCAAAACAATTTCTTCAAAATAAAACCAGAAATTCCTTTAATCAATAATTTTGATTATTTTATTCGGTAATATAAATTTATTTTAATCAGAATCAAACGGAAATTGCAGTTATTATTAAGATCTGAGTGAAGATGGAGTAAAAGGTTAATTATTTTGGCCGTATGCTGTAGTTTTACAGAGAAAAAATTTCTTGAAGACAATCACGGGAAGAAAAGTCAAAGTAATTTGACTTTTTCACAAGAAGTATGCCAGGAAAAAAATATATTTTGATCGCTCATTGTTTGTTTTTAATTTATTTCATATTTTTCCGCAATAAAAATACAATATACGATTATAGTTCACTCTTAATTTGAAGTTGGTGTTCTCAAATAAACAAACAACACGAAGAAAACTTTCAGCTTGACGTTTGAAAAATGTCAAATGTTCCAAGTATGTGTGCAGGTGCCGTGAAATAACGCCGAGCGAAATAACGCCGAATTCCAAAATTCGGCGTTATTTCACTTTACAAAAGCGAAATAACGCCGAATTTCAACATTCGGCCTTATTGCGCTTTGTCAAAGTGAAATAACGCCGAGTCCCAAGTGAGAAATAAGGCCGAATGCTAGAAAAGTGAGCATAGAAGTGGACCTAAGTTAACCCGTATATTAAATTGCTAACCTTTTTTATTTTCAAAGGCATATAAGGCCCTAATTTATTAAGGCAGAATGGCCCCAATACCAATTCGGGACTTATGTCCATCCAATCGAGGTATAGGTTCCAAAAAAGTTTTTTGTCTTATGTGCCTCTTATTTATTCATTAACAGATTAGTCTTAAGAATGTACAAAAACATGGCGCAGGGACAAAAGGCCCAGGGATATAGCACCCACTTTTTTTTTATTGGAGTTATGTTCAACTTGAGTGGGTTGACATTTAATTTAAAAATTATATCCCACTTGAGTGGGACATAAGCTCCATATATTTTGCATTCAAGTGGGACATAAGCCCCACACTTTTCGAAATATAAAACAATAATGAACAATTATAACTTTTGTTATATTTTATTCGCGTTTTGTTCCAGATTCTTTAAATGCAAAAGAAACTTTGAATAAGATAATGATAAGAAACAAATAGATCCCAACTGTTTTAGTTGGTGGAAAGCAAAGCGAAAAATAAATTCTTACATAAGAATCTATTTAATTTTTGGAAAATAAAAATTCGCGCGAATTTTTATTTTCACACCTCAAAATTGATTCTCCCGTGGGCAAAATTTTTTTCCGCTTCGCGTTCGGGTTCCAAAAATTAAATAGATTCTTTTGTAAGAATTTATTTTTCGCTTCGCGTTTGCCAAGTTATAACACAAACATATCTCTGTTTTGTTTGGTATGCACATAAATAAAACAATAAAACCCAGGACTTAGGTTTATAAACAGTGAAATAGGTTTGGAGGCTGGGAGCATGCTGCTCTGCTGCAATCCCCTTGATTGGATACACTATTGAATCGGCTTATTTGCCAATAAGGTGGGACATAAGTGCAAAATCGAATTATGTAACTATCCCAAATACAGTTATCCAGTTGGGAGATAATTTTATAATTTGTAAATTCTTTGTTAGTGAGACATAACGCCCATCCTTTATTTGTGGGTTTTTTGTCCAACCTGAGTTTGACATAAGCCCCACATTTAATTTGAAACTTATGTCTCACTTAAGCGGGACGTAAGCCCCACAAATAAATAGTGGCTTTTATTCCATGGGCCTTATGTCCCTGTGCCAAAAATATGGCATTTCAATACCAAACTGACTGCAGGTGGTAACATAGAAATTTTTCCTAAGCTCCACTTAGCAGGAAAAAGTGAAGTAACGCCGAATCGTCGTAATTTCACTTTATCATTGCGAAATAAGGCCGAATGTTGAAATTCGGCGTTATTTCGCTTTTATAAAGTGAAATAACGCCGAATTTTGGAATTCGGCGTTATTTCGCTCGGCGTTATTTCACGGCACCATGTGTGCAAATCCGTGTAGATCTTTCAAAAATGAGGGATTAAAAAAAATTCGAATTCTGTTTCGTTTGAGGCGAATTTTTTTTCTATGGAACATGATTTTCAGAAACAATTCGCTTCAAGATCGCCGAAAATTCGATTTTTCCATTGAAAGGAATTCGACATAAGTATATCACTCAGGTTCCCAAATAATTTTGAGAAAAAAACTTTTGAAAATCATAAGAGCCTTTTTTTTAAATAGTATCTATTTTTTTTTATATAATCAAATCAAAAAAAATCAAAAAAAAAAAGTTTCAATAAAATTCATTGGTATATATTTTCAAAAAATTGATTTATTGACAAAAAAAAATCCGAATTTCGAAAATAATTTTTTTTGAGCACACAATTATACGAGGCCCACTTTCTATCATCGTAATGTGATATCCCATCGAAAAAAACGAGCCGTTAACTAGCCCTATAGTCTATAGTAAGTAGGTATATAGTCGAGTAAAATTAAGCATAAAATTGGTAACATCTCGGAATCCAGGGATTACTATATACGCAAAACTATAGTAACATGAAAATGACGTTTTGCAAAAGTTCAAATGCGGGTAGCGGGGAAACCAAGCAACTTAAAATTAAATCATCATGGATTTGCTTCCTTACAGTCCTAGAGAACATCCCTACAAAGTTTGAGCAAAATCTAAAGTGAGACAGCAATTCCGATTGAACGCTTGCATACGGAATGACAGTAAACGGTCCTTAAAAATTGTTGTAATCGAGAGCGGTGAAATTTTTTTTTTAACTTTCTTATTTGACCTATTAATAATGCAGCCCTATACTAGTTTTACAGATTCATCGACTTTCCCTTCCTGGATTCCGAGGTATAAATCTACCTTGACTCCACTAATATGGAAATAAGATTAATTTTTATTTAAGTGTGTTTGTTATATTTAAAAAAAAAAAAAAAAAACAACAAATAAAAAGGATTCAATCAACGACGGTATTCGAACCTTGGTCGGCAGAGGAGTAAGAGGCAATCACCTTACTCGTTAGACTAACAAGGCTTTTTTAATAGTGAAAACTTTTACCCAAATAAGTTGTTTGGGATATTTAATAATAATATTTTAATTTTTCACTAATAATTCCCCTGTGAAATCAAAGGATATATTAGTCCCGGAACTTATTTTTATGAAAATGAATTTTATTAGTCCATAATTTATTAGAACTAATAATTTGGAAATTATTAGTATTAGACTAATAGTTTTCTGAAATAGGGCCCAGGTATATATTGTGAAAATGATAAAATATATAATATACTTCAACAAAAATTGATAAAACTTTTTGAGAAAAATCTTATGACATTTCATAGACGTAGTTATTATGCAAAAGAAATGAAAACTGAAAAAGAAGCTGTAAATCAAATTAAATTATGTCATGAATCCTGGTATAGATGAAAATTACTCAGGATTAAAAAGATACATTTACTTTCCAAAATTGAAAAATTTAATAACTAATGTAATAAAAATAATTGCACTATTTGTCGTTTAAATAAATATGATAGACATCCGGTTAAACCAAAGTTTAAATTAACTGAGACACCAAGTGACGTTAATCAAATTGTTCATGCAGATTTATTTTTTCTAAACAAGTTAGCGTTCCTTTCCACCATTGATAAATTTAGTAAGCGTGTTACATTTACTTCAATTCCTAATAAAAATATAGAAACTATATATACAGCTTTAGTACCGTATATTTCACAACATGGGAAACCATTTTGAAACCAATTTGTAATGGACAATGAATTTGATCAAATTGCCATTAAAACATTATTTAACGATTTGAACATAGAAAGACATTTTGAAACACCTCATTCACACACAGGGAATAGCCCTATTGAAAGAGCATACAGCTCAATACTAGATCAAATACGATGCTTAAAAAACGGAAGAGACTTATCAGATCTAGTGCTATTCAAAATATAAGTAAAAAGAAACCATTTGAAATCCAAGAAGGAAGAGTAGACAAAGAGCAATTATATAAAACTTTCTGTGACCATAAAGAAAAAAATATATATAAACTTAATAAAGATAGGGATGATATAGAAGAACCTCAAGCAACAGATTATGTTGTCAATCCTGGAAGAAGAGATAAAATATTACCAAAATTCAAGTATAAAACGACGAATAGAGTTAATCCTGTAAATATTCAAAGAAAAAGAAAACAACCGAAAAAAAAGCTCGAATGATGACACATCAGAACAGAAAAATAGAAAAAAGTCAGGAAAGAAAATTGTATTCACAGTAGGATCAGTTACAAACAGTTCTCAGAAAATATACCACTCGCGATCTTGAAAAATAAACAAAATCAAAAATAATAACTACAGAAAACATTAACATTCAAGAAGGATTTATGCAAAAATAAGACTAAATAAAATCAAAATTGTGAAAGATTACAAACATATTCTACATAGAATTAATATTACCCAAATAAAAAACGTTTTAAGTGAAAAAGAAGAAAACATAGACAATTTAACAAAAATAGAATTCCCCGACGAAATATTTGAAGAAATAAAATTAATTAGATCGGAAATAGAAAGTGTTACGCAGCACAGAAATTAAAGAAGTTTATTTAATTTAGGTGGAAGTGTATTTAGGTTCTTATTCGGAACATTGGACGAAGAAGACAGAATTAATATTGAAAAATGGTTAGAAAATAATGAAATAAATAATCACAACATAATAAATAATTTAAATAAACAAATCAAAATAAATGATAAGTTTCAAACATGAATAAAACTAATTCAAAAAGAATTAAATGAATTGTATAAAAATACAAAGTTTCTTAACTTTAATTTAACAGGAATGTTATTTGTTCATAGAATAATAGTTTTAGAAATACGAGAAACACTTGATAAAGTGAAAGAAATAGTTGACAAAATTCCAAACAATATTTTGGCAAGCAAAATAAATGTAATGGTAAATTCAGTTTTAACAAAATATGAAATAAGCGAATACAATAAAACTTTTGAGAAATTAAATAAAATATAATAATAAAGATGAAATATTATTCATGATAAGTATTCCAGAAGACATTATAACATTTAATTAATACTATATTACTAGCATGTCTAATTTAAATAAAGAAGAATTAATTATAAAAGATGATTCTATTATTCAATTAGAAGAAAAAGAATATAAAAATTAAAATTATATAAAAACTGTCCAAGCTTAAAGAATTGCAAGAAACAAATAAACAGAAACAGTAATATTTTATTAGAATTAGACAGAGGAATATTGTTAATCAAAAATGGAAAATTGGAAACTTTTAACTTAATAATACTTGTAATGAAAAAGATAAAATTGGCATTAACAATAATGTATTGATAAATTTTGAAAATTGTGTATTAAACATTGACGAAACATTATATGAAAATAAGAACGAAATTATAGAACAAGCCATTTTTATGAACAATCCAATATCCAACAATATTTGAACACAAGGAAATTAAATTCGAAGACATAAAGACTATTAACAAAATTGATGAAAAAATGTTAAAAGTAAATAGCTATTCATACTAAAGTAACTTATACTTTCCATGCTGCAATAATATTGTCAATCCTTGTAATTATACTATATTTAAGTAAGAATAAACTACCTAAATTTTGCTCCAGGGGTAGCAACAACTTAAAGGAGGGGGGAGTTACATACAAAGTCCACCCCGAAGATACTGTACATATAACATTATAACCAACATCGAAGATCCGATGGGGATCATCATCCACCAAAGCAAAATAATTTAATTAAAAACAAACTAATAAATGGTGATGAAGCATTAATTAAGATAAAATATCATATTTCAAACAAAATAATTAAAAACAAACTAATAAATGCTGATGAAGCATCACACCAGAAAAGATATATATCACGTTCCGTACAACACAATTAAAATCAAAGCAAATAAATGCTGATCGAGCATATCCACAAAAGATGTACCGCTTTTCATCATGAGATCACCATCGCATCCCATCATCAATATAAAGGGGAGACACAAAAATATCCAAAGAGATACAATCACTTTACACTTTACACTAGAAGACTACAGTACAAGAGTTGAGCAGTTGAAGTCCACAACCATCGTCAATTACACCGCACAGTGGGTCACCTCCCATACAAAGTGCGGTCAAAAATATAATGACCATTTTTTTTTTAATGAAACACCTGTATTATCATTTTATATGATTTATTATTGCAAAAAAATGCATCAAGTCAGTTTTTTAAAATTTTGGTTATTTTCAAAAAAAATTAAAAAAGGTAAAAAAATTTTTTTTTTTTTAAATATAAAAAAAAATGGTTAATGCCGGAAATGGACCTGCCTGTCAGTCGAGCACTTTACCCTTACCCTCTAGTTCAGTCTTTTATAAAAATAAAAGTGCCAAAAAGGATTTTTTTTAGTTTTACGTTGTATTTTTTTTTTCTCCGTGTATCGTCATTTGAACTCGTATTACTCGAAAAGGGGAAAAAAGGGGAAAAAACGGCGCTATTATTTCGAAAGGTAGGACGGTATTCTTCATTTGAGAACTTAAATTGTAGAGGGCACTCGAAGGCAAACCAACTAAATCTCTAATTTAATGAAAATTGAGCTAAATAAAAATGGTTAAAATTGCTTCGCTAACGAGCCCCATTACAATTAGCCTTAATGTTATTTAACAATTTAATTTATGTTTTTAGAAAGTATTAACCTTCTCGTTTAATATCCATAACAATTTAATACTGTTCACAATTTTTAACACCCGCTATCACTATCGCAAGTTCCCACCTTATAACTGCAGCGATTAAAAAAACTGTACCTTTTTTTATATACCGACTTTGAATGGCTATTAAGAAATGAAAAAAAGGGTAACCGTCAAATTTTTTTTGGTTTTGGTTCGATGGGAGATTGTAGAACGTTGTTTAATCATTGGATTTTAAAAAATTGACATTTACTTTTTTTATTTTTGACCTATGGCGGGACCCACTGTGCACCGGCACACAAAAAAAAAAAAGTGTCATGAACCAGAAACCAGACCGTTTTGCCCGGTCACCCTTCAGTTTTGAGAAAAATGCAAAAAACTCCAAAAAAGTCATAAAAATTCAAACAAAATGCAACGGACTTCAAATTCGAATTCAGCGTGCCCAAAAACATATAGAAAGATAGGTCTGGTTTCTGGTTCATGACACTTTTTTTTTTTTGTGTGCCGGTGTTATTATATTTCATTTCGATTTTTTAATAAATATAAATTCATTTTAAAAACTCCTCCTCGGCGACGAAGAGTTTTATTTGAAATCCCATTTTTATTTTATCTTTTTAAACTGATATTTAGCAAATTAGCAAACAAATATTTTTTCTCTATTTTGCATTAAAAAAAAGAAGAAGCTAAATTACTTTTTTACAGCCTCTATTCAACGGTTTTACCATTTTTTTAATGGTAATTTATTAGAAGAATTATTGTAAAATATGGCTGATAAAAAAAAACGATGGATCCATGAAAATATGATTTATAATGAAAAAAACTTTGCTTTGATTTTCCTTTAAACTAATACTTTGAAAAAAAAAATCATATTTCCTAAAGAACTGAAAATAACAAAATGACACTAAGTGACCATGATTCACAAAGATTTATACTATATTTACTGAAAATAGGTATCAAATGTTAATTTTTGGTACCACATGGGTTTTTTTAAAGCCAAAGTTGAGCATTTATCAAAAACATAAATTTTCAAATTTTGTTTTTTCTTAGAAGACATTATTCTAGGCTCTAGGGCAATAATAATTATTTCGTGGTAACGGAAGGGTTCATACTTTAATTTAAAAAAAATTACTCCTGGATTTGCAACCGTATTAACGCAGACCGCAGGTGAAAATCGTAAAATTGAAGAAAAATAGTGAACATTTCAGATGGCAACCATTTTGTTTCTAATTTTATTACATGAAATACACATACACTACCCTATCAGAAAAAAAGTATCAACCATTTCAATGCGTATTATAAGTAAAAAGCTACAACCCGTTGCGCACCAGTGTAAAATTGATCGAATTTTCGAAAAAATTTAATAGTGGTGGTTTATCGTTTCTATTACCTCAAAGAATGTCCCCAATTTTGTTTTTAATTTAAATTAAAAATCATGCCGCACACCATATTTATTGATTTCAAATGGAATGACTCAATATCTAACAATAAATCGTTCCTAAATGATTTGTAAAAAACCCAACAATTTCTAACAATTTTTTTGACATAACAACTATAGTTGACTATTGTTAGAAAAAGAACGCACCTTCAATATGTTTTAAAGATGCAATCCATTTTTTCTGTATAAGAACAATCCATTTTTTTTCTATGTTAAACCCTAATATGCATATGATGGTTAAAAGAAAAAAAAGTGGAAGGGATGCTAACATTATATTTTTGGGTTTATTTAAAAGAAATTATACGAACAAAATAATCCCTATAGCATAAACAATTAAATACAATGTTTTTCGCTTCATGAAATTTTCACGAAAGACCGTGATCCTTGCTTTATGAACTGTAACTTTCTAAAATTTCATAAAATCTGCCTGAAATAGCTTTTTCCCTTCAATATTTTCAAAACATGATAAGTCCACTTTTTTTCAAAATTCGTTTTTTTAACTGAATATGTTCTTGGGGGATAACCACACCTGCCTTCAATATGAAATATGAAGCATCTACTCAGTCTATATTCGATTTTACAGCTAAGCGAAAAAAAAATTTATTGTCAAAACATCATAAAAGTCCCGGACTTATCATCTTTTGAAAATAAACAGCAACTTTTTTATGAGTAATTGACTACACATAGAGAAGCTGACTACTGACTCAAAATCTTAAGTTGAAAGCGTCTTTCAAGTAAAATAACTACTCGAAACATTATATTCTATTCCCAAATGCAATTGTTTGATAGACTGAGGCTTTAAAAAAATTGTATATTAATTTTAAAACTAATTTCACATACGTTTATTTTCAAAGTATGATAAGTCCAAAATCGTTTTTATTTTTTATCTTTTAAACAATCGCACAGTGTGTCGAGCCCATACAAAAGTTTAATCATAAATACTTGCAGCTAAGTTTTTGGAGTTTTAATATCTTTTTTTGTGTTTTTATGGCAGGAATAGAAAAAAAAAATACAAATTAACAAATTAAACAACCTATTACTTTTTTTTTAGTATAATTTATGAAATTAACATTTATTGAAGAAGCCACTTGTGAGCAAAATTAATTTTTTTTTTTATATATAAACAAAAATATTTTTTTCGTAAGGTTTTTGGTGTGCTGAACTCGAATCCGAAGTCAGAAAAATTCTATCATATCACGTTTTTGAAATATTCCCGTTAGAAAATCTGAAATGTCGTTTTTTAACAGTTTTTGAGGTTATGTTCTTGAACGTGGTGATTTATTTTAAATAAATTTGTGACAGTTTCTAAAAGAACTAAATGTTTTCTTTTAAAGCCCGTTTAAATCTTTTCAATATCTTTTTTCTACTTTGAGAAATCTTAAGTTGAAGTCAACTTGTTTTGTTTATCTTCTCTATACAAAAAAATCGTATGTTTATTTGCGTTTCATAGCAAATCTCGAATAGTTTTTTGTCAATCGCTTTCAAATTTTGAAATAACGTTTTATTTGCATTTTCGTAAATTCTTATATCGGCGAGGTTGGTAAATACGCTATAATACACAGTAGAGCGTGGCCGGGTCAAGTAATTACATTAAAAATTTAGTATGCAGAAAAATATAATTTTTTTCTTGTTGAAAACAATATTTAAAATATTTTTAATTACATAAACAGCTTTTTGTTACTTGTGTATGGCTAAAAATTATTAAAAACATCGATTTTTTCATTTTTGTGATCCCCTTGAAGATGTTTCTCAAAAAATGAATTATTTTGAGTACTTGACTCGTAGCACATAAATGTGAATATCTCTGGTAATCGCAAACAGAAGCAGACCAAACTTTGCCAATATTAAGTATAGGCCTAAGGCAAAATAATATAAAAAAATTATCGATATGATTTTATATGTTTTTTTTTTTTAAATTAAGTTTAAAAATTAAATTTTTTTTTTTGCCATTTATCAAAGAAATTTTAATAACTCATATATAATTTTATAAATTTAATTTTTTTTGTTATACGTTTTACAACAACACTCAAATAAACAAAATAACATTAACAAAATTTTTCAAACAATTACCAAACGTGAAATATACACTCTCAAAGATTCCCATAAATTCCTCAAAATATTTTCGATTTCCGAGGTACTCATGTTTCGGAGCTTATTTTGAATACATAACCTGGGTTATTTTCTAAGATAAATATGTTTTCATATGAGTTGACACTTCTAAATTATATTTTAATAGGAAAAATATTAATTTTTAACAAAAAAAAAATTGATTTATCATAAGGGGACGACACACTGTGAATCGGTCCAAAAAGTAAATACCAAACGATATTCTGTAGCTAGGTAAAAGTTCTACAAAATATATTTTTTATACATTTTGCTACACTTAACAAAAGAAAATAGAACGTTCTTTTCTTCTCCTTGAAAATTTGGAATCATGGACTTATCATGTTTTGAAAATACATGATTCAATTATGACAGAGGTAGCTATTTTTGTGAAACTAAAAATTAGAAATCAGATTTGTCCGATTCCGATTAACGAAAACCTCAAAACAGAGTGGCTTGAAAGCAGTGTTTATACTTTTCATCCCTAACTGACTTTACAACTACACACTGCACGCACATCGTTTTATGAAAGCAATGTTGTAGGTACAGATAAAAGGGATTGGCAAGTTTGGTAGCCAAAGAAAACTGCTGCTACTGTGCTACTAAAATTTTGCCACCCGTCTTTGTCGTTGCTACAAAAGCGCTTTGCAAGGCACAGGTAAAAAACATTATAAAACATGCGAAGCACGCAAGCAGGGGACTGCTTGTTAGAATTGAACTTCACTCTAAATTTAATAAATCCAAGGATTTCATTTTTTGTTCATATTATTCTCTAAAAAAAAATTATGTATATATTCAATAAATTTAGTATAATTTGCATTTATCTTTGTTTTTCCTTTTCAAAATACCTGACAAAACAACTGAACACTGTGCAAATGAATTTTGCATCTTTTACATCTGAATTTCTAAAGTTAAACAGACCTCCAGAGAGCAGTTTAGATTTATTTGGATTTAACGAGATTGGATTTAAAAAAATGGATTGAAGATTGCATTTAAGTAATGAATATTATGGATTTGGATTTATTTTTGACATTTGAATTTCTTTACATCCATATGTATTTTTTAAGTATTTTAACTATGTATTAAACGGTACTTTAACTGTAGTTTACAGTCGGAAAGATAATTGTTGATTTAACATAATTTTTGTATGTATGTTGTTTAATAAAATTAAGAGGTTTTGAAAGAAGGGGTATGATTATGTTCAGCGTGGAATTAAAAATGTAAATAAACAGAATAATGAAAAGATAATAAAGAAAATAAAATACACGACTGGGTCGCCCGTTCTTGCTCTTGTAGTCCAAAGTATCGTTATCTTAAATATCTATTTAAAATTTAATACTTTGTTTAGTGTCGAGAAAAAAAAAATTAAAAAAAAAAATGTAATGTTAAAAAAATTATATTAATTTTTTTTTTTCAAAAACTTTTTGAAAGTTCAAAATGCTGTATGTTAATTTTTAATAAAATTGACCAATGCTTTGATGAAATATATGAACTTAAAAAATATGTCAGTTTTTGAAAAACGGAAACGCCATAATTCCGTTCTCCGAATTTTTTGAGAAAAACTAAAAACGCAGTTTTGTTAGAATCAATAATACACCAAATTGAATCGAAATCGTTAGAGCCGTTTTCAAGAAAATTGCAATACCTCGAAAACGTTATATGAGAGATATGCGTCAAAAAAGAGATATTAAAAAATAAAAAAAAACGGTTGTAGGGAATTACGTAAAAATCATCTGTACCAAGATTCAAGCAAATCCATCCATCCGTTTAGCTCGATGTACATATGGCACAGACGCACAGACCGACGGACGGCATGACGAAATCCACTTTTTTGATCTTCTCCATCATCGTAATTGTGGTTTTGATTAAAACCTCGATTTTTTTCCACACGAAACCAATACTTGCCCTATAGAGCAAGTAAAAAATGTCTTCATTTCGAAAAAAAACATAGTTGAATAAATTAGTAATAATAAATTAAAACCGACTTTCTGTTGATTTCAAATTTTAAAATTAAATCTAATAACACTTCGGTCTAATAACTAACCGAAAACAATATAAACATCTTCCGTTTTTGTTTAAGTCAACTTTGTACAGATTATTTACAAAATAAATGCAAATCCAAAACGACGATTTGAATTGCTTTTCTTCATTTAATAATTTTGTCTATGAACTTTTTTGGTATAAAAAATATGCTTAAAATTATTATCAAGGCTGGCAGCGATTGAGTGGTAAATAGTTTAAGAAAAGGTTGATACCGGTAATGTCGGTGAAGTCGATAGGTAGAACGGTAGTGTCTAACTAGAAAGTAATCTTGATAGTTATAGCTTAGTTGTCGATCGATAATCTTTCTCTGAGATTCTACTATTGTTGCTATTATTCGATTGGCAACAACAGTTTGCAATGGTGAAGAATTATCGAGCAACAAATTCAGCACTCGTCATTCATCCCAAAGGCACTGCTGTTTTTGCCGCACATAGTACACATATTGAGTACATTTACGACATGTTTTAATGCCACATCGATAATTTGCTACATTCTGACCATTACCCATGGATTGATCCGGTTTTCCCTTGCAGTACTTCAAACCGCATGGATACCAGCCTATGCACATTTCCAATGTGCAGAGACAGGGTGCCCAAAAACTGGTAACTTCACTGCAGTGCGATATTAAACTGTCGGGAAATAGTTGAGTAGCTGCTTCTAAGCTCGATATTGAAGATCCTATTTGATCAAAATACAATATATTTCCTTTGTAATACTTTGCTATTAATATAGTTATACAAAATTAATATTACCTGGAAGTTCTGCCCATGATTTAACATCAATATCACGCACGAACGTCGCATCCACTGCTTCGGAACACAATCCTGACAAATGTCTTGTAATTGGCGTTGATTTATTTAAATGTATCCATGATGTCATTGTTATTGTTTCCTTTCCTTTATCTTCTTCCGGTATTCGAACTGTACTTGGATTTTTTTGACGTAATTTTGACATTGCATCGGCAGAAATGAAGTCACCTTTAATAAATTTGGTCACAAAGCACATAACTTGATACTGGCTCTGTCCACGTTCTTCTTCTCCTAATACTAATGCTTTTAGAACCTTCACCTCCTAAAAGAAATATTTTAATAGAAGAACAATATTAAAAGTCGATATACAAGTAAATATAACATGAAAAATGTGGGTTAAATTTATCAAGGAAGAAATATTTTCGCTTTTCCAAAACTAACGGCAAGGTATCAAATATCAAAGGTATTTTATTTGTGATGTGATTGGACTTACCATTGCATTTTAAAGCCAGCTGTAAACCATGTCTTTACTTTTCCATTTGAATTGAAAATGTAGAATCAATACTCACTAGGTTTTAATCCATTGGAGGAGAGACTACGAGATACACTACAGTACAATTAAAAGCTTTCAGAGGTTGAGATTTTCAATAAAAAAAGAAAAGGTTTATCCTTTCCTTTTTTTGTGTGTTTGCTAATCTGTGGGTCGTTTCAGGGATAGTCAAATAAAAAAACCGTTCATAATGGCTCCAGGACCCTATTTCACCAACTAAGTTACAAGCACAAATTTGTGGCTTGTAGATCGGGTTGGGGTCGAAACTCTGTAGGTGCCAAAATTCGGCTTTCAAAATTCTGTATTTTAAAATGCTGTAAATTCAAAATTCTGTATTTTAAAATTCTGTATTCTAAAATTCTGTAAATACAAAATTCTGGATTTCAAAATTCTGCATTCCTAAATTCTGTAAATGATAAAAGAAAAATTGTTTTGATAATGAAAAAAAATGCGCACTTTGGCCATAAAATAGTTGTCTATCTCACTCCGTTAAGGAGGGCGGGCAATTTTCAAAAAAATGACTTCAAATGGAAAAACAATTATTAAAAAACAACGGCAACACTTACAGTTATGAATGTTACTTTTTTCAAATGCTAGAGTTGTAGGTATACTTAATTTTAAATTAATGAATCAAGCTTTTTAAAACAGTTGTTTTCGAAATATACGATTTCGAAGTCAAAATTTGCGAAAAAAGTTAAAAAGTTTAAAAAACACGTTGAGTACTATTTAATAGAGGAAGTTGAGTGTGCAAAATGTGAGGACCAGCAAATATGACCGGATTCTTATACCTTAGACCCCGCATAGTGACAAAACACATCTTGCCGTTAGGTTTGATGGTCCCTTCCAACTCCCTTGTTTATTATCAAATTGTTACTTGGGTTGCCGTATGGGCGCAGAGGGGTAAATATTATAATTGATGTCTAGCAAGACAATTAAATCTTTAAATTTTTCAAATCGGTTCGTTAATGCCTGAGATATGACCAATTGTTTATAACTCACTCTCTCTTTAAATCTTTTATTATAAACAATTGGCATTAATGAACCGATTTTGGTCATACAGAATTTAGGAATACAGAATAACGACCCGTTCCCTTGTAGATCACAAGTACAAAATTGTACAATAGAACTCTGTTTCACAAAGTACAAATAAGTAATTCAGAAATTTGTGATTATTGAAAAAAAATTACAAGTAACTTTTGAAAACCACAAGTTTGTAGAAAAACCGTTTCACCAATTTAATTTTTTTCTTGTAAACAACAAGTTTCTCTCACGAACTTGTAAGGCTCGTTATAGTATTAGTGGAAAGTCGAAGCTCACATTCGGAAACTGTATGAGTTCTACAGTAAATAGGGTATCCGAATCAACTCATCCAAGTCGGAACTACTGTGCCTTAGACGATCAGGAGGAAGAGGTAGTCGATCGGCTGGAAGCTGTATAAGTATCACATTGACACTTCTACGAGGAAGCAAAAATCATACCACTGGACAAGTATCTACTGCAATCGTCGAAGATACTTGTAGGAAATATCGCCAACCAACCCAATCAACTGATGAGAAGAATGACAGCCTAAGAACAACATCTGGAATCTAGGTACCTTTGCGCTTTGGATATACTGGCTGAGCACATAATTTCAATGGACAACGAAGAAGTTAACTTTTACACCAAGTCGGCATACTACCGTGGCTAATGCCAACCAAACCAACCCAACTCAACTCAAACCCACAACTGGTAATCACCCCGAGGACAACCTAGTCAGCAGACTTTTTAAATTAAGTTTATCCATGTATAATATTTATTTATATTTTATAACTTAGTCATTGTATAAGGTTAGGCCCCTCTGTGACAGCAAAAATTTGTATCTATCAATGTATCTTAGAAATAAGTAAAATTTAAGTCAATTGTAAATAACAAGTTCAATAAACTAAATTGTATTGAAATTGAAAATTTTTATAGTCTTAGCTTCGACCGTTTTGTTACTTAACTCTTAAAGACAGTGGTTAAAATTGGTTTAAAATGAAAAATAAGTTGATATTGAATACAGACCGGGCGCTAGAGGTAGTTGAGTATGCAAAATATGAGGACCGAGTTTCACCAATGGATTAGAGTTCAGAAAGGGTCAAAAATCAAACCACATACCTGTCAACTTTTTGGTCCATTTTTTTTACGCCCCTAATCTTATTTATAAGGGGAATATGCCATTTATTATCTTTTAAAGAACATAGCAATAAGGAATTTAGACTTTCACGAGTTTTTTTTGCAGGAATCGTTCAATAGGTTATAACGGCAACTCTGTTGTGAGTGTAAGCATTGAAAAAATCGTCTCTATTTTGATTAATTTTTTCGTATAATTGTATAACCCGTAATTTGTAAAATTATTGACTGTTGTTTTTGTTAAACATTTTTTCGTTCCTATTTGAAGTCTTTTGCATTTGTTATTCAGTGAATAGTTCTTAATTAATAAAAAACATTTTTGTGCCAAGAAGTCGAAGTGAATTAATATTTTACTAGAGTATGACATTTAGCAATCTTCTCTAAATTCAGCAACAGTTTGGTGCATTTATTATAATATTCATTTTGGTGCTATTCGTGAAAACTACTTCTTACCAATAACAAATTACAGTCAAACTTCTTTATAACGAACCTTCAAGGGAACAAAAAATTGCTTCGTTGTAAAGAAGTTTTATAAAAAATTCGTTATATAGAAAATTTATTTTTTAATACTGCATGTGTTCTTTTAAAATAATATGGTACAAAAAAGAACTCATCTTAAGGAAATTTATTCATTTATATTTTTTAGTTAAAACATATCAACTTTGAAATTGAACATGCACATGAATCATAACTTTAAAATTTTTAGTTAATTCTTTAACATTGTTGATAGTGTACTAAACGACACATCAAATTTTTCAGCTACATACTTTTCTTTTCTCCACTTTTAATTTTATCAATATTCTCTCATAGCGAAATAGCCTTGTGATTGGCTAACTTAAAATGTAAACTCAAACGAACGATTTACCTGTCTATATGCGTACAATTTCTAAAACAAATGTACCCTTTTTCATGCATCCAAACATACATACATACAATAACTTTAAGAAAATTCTTGCCAAAACGGGGAGTTCCCTTTTAAAACTCGGTATACAAATCTAGTGAGCTTTTTTTCAAATTTGAAAATTGACATATTTTTATAAAGAAACGAATTTGCTCTTGGGTCAAAAAAATTAGTTCTTTATAAAGAGAATTTCGTTATAGGGAACTTCGTTATAAAGAAACTAACTCGTATGGAATGTTTTTTAAGGGGAAGGGGAACGAAATGAAATTCCCTATAGAGAAAATTACGTTATAAAGAAGTTCGTTATAAAGAAGTTTGACTGTATATTGCATACTTTAAGGTGCGCAAAATTGTTTAAATTACAATACAGTACAGTCGGTAAAATTAAAACTGAAAACACAAAAAAAAACAATATTTTGTTCTAATTTAACTTTTGGTGTTTATATCTGTGAAAAATGTTGCTTTTAAGGTACTTGTCTATTTTTTATAAAACTTTGATTGATAAAAAACAAATTGGCAAATTGTTTAATGTGCTCGGAAGTTATTTTGAAGAACGAACAATCCATTCCATGTAGTGGGGTGTGTGGTGCCTCATATCATCTAATATGTGCGAAAATGGAACTCTCAACCTTCGAAATATTTAGCGCTCATACAAATTTGCATTATTTTTGTGATCGTTGTAATTTTGGTAAGTCTGTATCTCTTTATTCCAAGGTTGACAAATTATTGTCAACCTTGGAATAACTTTTGGAACTTCAAAATCTTATAAATGAGATAAAGACTACAGTGGAAAGTTTGGTAAAATCTTCGCCGCCTCTTACTCCAGGTGCCAAAAGGAAAGCAGTAATGCAATCAGAACCTTCAAGCAAGAAGCAGAACAAAGAAGTTGACAGTCTGGAAGGTTCAACAAACGGACCGGTTCCCCCGCTTCCCGATTTGTCTGAAGCAGTTTCTGAAACTGTTACCACTTCCCCGATGGAAACTGAAACAAACGTCTCAACAGTTATACCACCTATTTTGAAGCTTATTCACAAGCCTAAAACTATTTTCCTTTCGCGATTTGATGCATCGACGACTGAAGATGATATTGTAAATTACATAAAAGCTTTTACAAAAATCGAAAATTTAAATGAAATAACATGTACGAAGTTAAAATTTAAAAATGAAAGGGAAATAGCTTCATTTAAAGTTAAAACGCCTCGTAATCTGTTTGATTTAGTTCTAAATCCTAGAATGTGGCCTGAATTCGAAGATCGTCCGCGCGGTCCGCGAAACACTGTTGATCCTGAAAAACTTTGTATCACATTAAATAATTCAAAAAACTAATAAGCCTCAAAACTCTGTCTATTTACTACCATAATACAAGTGGAATGAAATCTAAACTGAACGAATTGTATCTTAAATCCATTAATATTGAATATGATGGCTTAGTTTTACCGAACATGGCTGAATGGTACTGTTCGTGATAATAATATCTTGTGTAGTGACTATACTGTGTTTCGCAAAGATCGAATTGCTCAAACGAGTGATAAGAGCGAAGGTGGTGGTGTACTCATTGCCCTTAAATCTTCCCTGCAATCTATTGAAATAACTGCTTTGTATACAGATATTGAGTTCATCAGTGTAAAAATCACCATCCATGGAAAACCCGATTCGATTTCACATGCTATCAAACAATCTTCCGACGCGGTATTGTTTATTTTAGGTGATTTTAATATGCCAAAAGTTAAGTGGATTCCTGACCCCGAAGCCGGCTCTTTTCTTATTCCTGTTTTACCTGAAATTCTGAATGAAGATTGTTATTCCTTTGTTGATGAATGTTGTGTTAACGGTATTGTTCAAATTAATTATATAACAAATAATAATGAGAGATCTTTGGAACTAGTGTTAACTGGTTCACCTGATATAACTTCTTTGGAAAAATATGATAACTTCCTGTTTGCTGAATCGGAACATCACTTTTCAATTAATATTAAATATTTTGTTGACAACATTATAAAACCTCAAAAAACTGCAAGATCCTATAAGCTTGACTTCAAAAAAGTAAACGAGTCTCTGTTTTTAAATCTTTCAATCATATAATTGGGAAAATATGTTTGTGAACCCAGATGTAAATGATTGTTGTGCTACCTTTCATGTACACTTAAAAAATTGTTTGTCTGCCTGTACTCCGTTAATGAAAGTGTCGGTGGACTTCGAAAGATCACCATGGCTATCCAAGGATTTTCGTACTCTCCGAAATAAAAAAACTAAACTTTCTAGAAAATATCAGTTATCCTCATCTGTCACCGATTATGTTAAATATAGTGCTGCCCACAGGGATCTCCAATTTAAAATAAAAACTTCATACATGAATTATGTGAGAAGAATTCAACATCCAAATTCGGAAAATCCCATCATTTTGGAATTTTGTAAAATCTAAGAGGAAAGAATCCAAATTTCCAGCTACAATGAACTTCTGTGATAACACTTCTAGTGAGACTGATACAATCTGTGATATGTTTGCTGACTTCTTTCAACACGTTTACCAATTACCTGATTCCTGTGATAATAAGAAATGAGATACCTCAAATAACAATGTGCAATATTACCCTCAACTAAATTTTTCCGTCCCTATAATCAGTGAAGCTGTGATAAAAGATTATATTTTAAAAATGAAAAACTCAATGTTCTACGGACCTGACGAATTTCCTTCCTGTATATTGAAAAAAAAATATGTCTGTTCTTGTACACCCATTGTGTAATTTATTTAATTTATCTCTAAAAAAAATCAGTTTTTCCGAAAATGTGGAAATCTTCATTTATTTTAACCTTGCACAAAAAAGGAAATAAATCCAATATTGAAAATTATAGAGGTATTGCTAAACCGTCTTGTATCCCAAAAATGTTTGAAAACATCATGTGTGACCTCTTAAAAAGTAACTAGAGTCAATTAATTTCTCCTTATCAGCATGGCTTCACAGAAGGAAAATCTACAACCACAAACTTAATGTATTTCTGCTCGGAAACTGTGATAAAAAATTAGCATGGTTTTCAAACTTATGTTATATACTTAGATTTCTCCAAATAGTCCGGTCAAATTAGACTAAAATAAGGGGGTGAGGTTACATTAATTCCCAGCAAGCTGAAATTTGGTAGGATTGTTGGAAACGCCATCATAAATTAAATCTAAAAAGTCCTCATCGATCCTAGACCTGGAAAAAAATTTATTTGGGGTCAACGGTCACAAAAACTGGTTTTTCACGATTTTCTGCAAAACTGTAAGTCTTATCAAAAAATTTTCAATGCAAGAATTGTAGACCAGACTATTATATATAAAAAGTGCGATGACACTTTTTTTCCTAAGACCCACCGTTTCTTAGGTATAACGATTCAAAAAGTTGAAGTTGAGTTGTAACCGTCATAATCAAGCCGATAACTGGAAAATAACTCCCAACTGAAAAGTTCCTGAAATTTCATTATTTTTCTAGCTTGAATTTCGTTCTTCGATGGTTAAGAACATGGGGAAAGCAAAAAAAATGGAAATTTTCACCATTTTTCCGATTGGGGCCCTTCTCCCGAAACCATTTCCCTAGTATTTTTTGTTTAGAATGGGTCCCAATAAAATACAAAGTGTTCGATAGAGAATGGGCAACTCTAAAACGGCTGATAGCTACACTTATGACTGTTCCAAAAACAGATAGAAAAAGTTCTATCGCAACCAGTTCATAAAATATTGGCTTTTTTTCGTTCAGTGTATTTTAAATTTTATCATCTTATGTTTTCGTTCACTGCAACCACGAATGAATGAATTTTATTTATTTCTTTTTTTTATAATTTTCTAAAATAATTGGATGAGTACATAAACACTTAAAAATTTTCATAACTATTGCACATTTTCCTTAAAAAAATTTTTAAATCTGTTTTTTGATGCAAAATGTGAACAGAGTATTTTATGAAAAATTTTAAACGCCTGTAGTATAAAATATATCTACAGAAACCTAGGTGGCCAACTTTCTTTAAAATATTCTCGTCTAAGGGGAATATTTTTAAGAAAGTTGGCCACCTAGGTTTCTATAGATTTATTTTATACTACAGGTGTTTAAAAATTTTCATAAAATACTTCTTTTACATTTTGCATCAAAAAACGGATTTCAAAATTTTTTTAAGCAAAATGCGCAATAGCTATGAAATTTTTAAAGTGTTTATGTACTCATCCAATTGGTGTAGAAAATTATAAAAAAAAAGAAATAAAAACAATTCATTCATTCGTGGTTGCAGTGAACGAAAACATAAGATGATAAAATTTAAAATACACTGAACGAAAAAAAGCCAATATTTTATGAACTGGTTACGATAGAACTTTTTTCTTTCTGTTTTTAGAACAGTCATAAGTGTAGCTAACAGCTGTTTTATGGTTGTCCATGTAGAATTTAAAATATCTTTAGCGCAAACAAAAGCAAGAAAATAAAATAAACGACTTATTTTGTTGAAACAATATTAATGAATAATAAATTTATTGAAAATATTTTCTGATAAGAAACATAAAAAGTATTAGATTATAAATTAAAAATAGAGTGTGAAGGAATACAGTAAACATATTTAAACATATTCCAACACTCCTCCTCGTTCATACTATATTACATTTATTACGAAAATATTTATGTTTTGTTGCATTTAATGGTTTATTTAGTAAATCAGCAATCATTTCATCGGTTTGACAATACTCACGTTGAATGATATTTTTCTTTGCAAGATCACGGATCATCTTATATTTTGTATCAATATGCTTGGTTTTGTACGAAAACTTGCTATCACGTACTAACTCAATACATCCTTGATTGTCTTCGTAGATTCTGGTAGGCAAATCAATCTGTTCGTGCATCTCTATCAATAGTTGCCTCAGCCATTTTACTTCTTTTGCTGCCTCTGATACTGATATAAACTCTGCTTCACAAGTTGATGTTGCTACCATACTTTGTTTTTGACATGACCAGCTAACTGTTCCTCCATTCAAGAATATGATTCTCCCACTGTTTGACTTTCTATCTATTCGGTCATCAGCCCATGTAGCATCAGCATAACCAAACAGTGATAAATCATTTGACTGGATATTGCTGAGTTTTATTTTCAATTGAGGTGTGGTTTTGAGATATCTTACCACACGTTTGAGTTAATACCAATCATCTGTAGTTGGTTTTGATACTCTTTGTGCCAAAATACTGACACTTGCTGAAATGTCAGGCCTCGTGTTAACTGACAAATAGAGTAATCGTCCAATTAATTTTCTATATTTCGTGTTGTTTTCGAGTTCTGTTGACGGTTCTCTTTTTCCATAGTTAACTTCTAACGGTGTTTTAGCCTCCTTTGCATCTATCAGGCCAAATTCTGATGCAGTTCTCTTGATATAATTTGATTGACATAGTTCGAAATTTCCATATGAATCTCTGCTAACTTCCATACCCAAATAATGTTTAATTTCGCCCAGATTTTCCATTTTAAATTTTGACTTCAGAATACCTTCAATTTTCTTCATTTGATCAATTGTCATACAAACCACTACAATATCATCCACATAGACAATAATGTAGCAGTAGTCGTTTTCGATCATTTTTGAATACATGCATGGATCATTGTAGCTCTGATTAAAGTTCCCTTCAATCAACACATCATGTAACGCATTGTTCCATGATCTAGCGGCTTGCTTTAGTCCGTAAATCCTTTTCTTTAATAAGCAAACTTTTGATTCATTGTTACTTTTGAATCCCTCTGGTTTTCGCATGTAAATTGTTTCACTTAACTTCCCATTCAGAAAAGCTGTTTTGTCGTCTAAGTGGTAAACAATCATCTTTCTTTTTGCTGCTACTGAAAGTAAAGTTCTGAATGTGGTGTGTAACACAACAGGTGCAAAGACCTCATCATAATAACCTTGCGCTACATACCTTGCTTTGTACCTTTCAATTTCACCACTTGAATTTGTTTTTATTTTAAATACCCATTTACCTCCAATGGCTGTTTTACCTTTTGGTAAATCGACTAGTTCCCATGTCCCATTTGATTCGTGAGACTCAATCTCCTTCTTCATTGCAATGAGCCAATGCTCCTTTTCATCACTCTCGATAGCTTCAGTGTAAGTCTTTGGTTCAATCAGTTCTTTTGCCATAAATATTCCGCATGCTTCATTTTGAAAACGTTTTGGTGGAATTCCCTTATTTATTCGCTCTGAAACTCGTCTTGGTTGATGTAAATCTTGTAAAACAGGTCTCTCATTATCTATTGGCTGTTCTTGACTGTCTTGATTGTTGTTTTGAATATCTGGTTGAACGTCTTGATTGGTGTTTTGAATATCTGGTTCCGGATCCTGTAGTATTTGCCCATCATCTGAAGTTTTCTCTTGACAGTTTCTCGATCTATGAATAGAGCTCAATTCGATAAATTCTTCACTTTCGTCATCAATTTTGGTAATTTTCGAAGAACTAAATTTGACGTCTCGACTAATTGTGATCTTTTTCGTTATTGGATTATAGTATCTATAAGCTTTTGACTGCTCATCGTATCAAAAAAATATCATCTCGATTGCAACACTGTCAAGTTTCTGTCTCTTCTCTGCTGGTATATGGACAAAGCATTTTGAACCAAATATTTGAAAAACATCTGTACTTGGTTTTGTTCCGTTCCATCGTTCATATGGTATCATATCTGTAGTTCTTGTAATTATACGATTATGAATGAAATTGGCGGTTGTTACTGCTTCACCCCAGAAACTGAAAGGAAGATTAGCATCTATAAGCATGCAACGTGCCATCTCATCTCATCAACGTACGATTTTTTCTTTCCGCTTTACCATTTTGTTGCGGGCAGTACGCTGCAGTCAATTGAGTCTGAATACCTTTTGACTTCATGTATTCAATCAAACTCTTCGACGTGTATTCACCACCTCTGTCTGAACGGATGACTTTAGGTTTCTTCAAAAACTTCGTTTCACATAATGCAACAAACTCTTTCAGCTTCTGTTCAACTTCTGATTTGTGAGCCAACAAACAAATAACGGTAAAACTTGAAAAATCGTCAATAAATGTGACGATATATCGTTTGCCACTTGATGTTATTGTTTGCATGGGTCCACAAACATCCGTATGGACCAAATCTAATGTTGCTGAAGATTCTGTTCTTGATTTCTTTGGAAAAGGTACTCTAGTTAATTTCCCTTTCATGCATGTGTCACAAGTTTCATTTAAACCACAGTCAATTATCTGCAAGTCTTGAATCGTGCCTTTTGACTCCATAAAACGAATGGCTTCTGGATTTCGGTGACCCATTTTTCGATGCCATGTATGTATGCATTCGTCATTGTGTTTTAAAGCACAAATTGCATTTGGTTGGCGTAAAACATACAAATCACCAACAGCGTCTGCAACCCCTATTTGTTCACCCTTGTACTTTATTTCACCAATGCGATTGTCAAATTCAACGCGCATACCATTGTTTGTAATACGTTTAACTGACAAAACATTGCCGACCAAATTTGGAACAAATAGAATTTCAGTTCAGTTCAGTCGTTCAGACGTGTAACCACTCTGCTATTTCTATTAAACTATGGACATTCAATGTTCAAAGTGTAAAGTCTTAACTTCTAAAAGTAATTTGATTTACTGCGGGTGTTGCCGCTCGGCTTTCCATTTAAATTGTGCGAAAGTGAGTGAATCTCATCATTCCGCCCTCAAGTCAAATAAAAACTTAATTTGGCGCTGCGATATTTGTAAAAACATTCCAATTTTAAATTGCATAGCTAAAATCAAAGACTTTTATTCTTTCTTTATTGATAATAAGCTTGAATTTGAAAAGCTCATTACGGACCGTCCAAGTGGATCGAACCCCCCCCCCCCCCGGGCAACCCGATCTTACACTAATAAGGTAACAAAAGAATTAAATTTCTCTCCTTTTCCTCGACAATCATCTTCATCGGCCAACTCAAGCAAATCTAAAAACACTCCCTTATCATCTCGCGTCGCTAAAAGTGATGGTGGCAAAAATCTCTCACATACTAAAAAACCGGTTTGTGCATCAGAGCTCGCTGCAAATCAAACAATCAATACTAATTCTTCAAAGCAGAATTCGAAAATTGATAAAGCTTTGTGCAGTGAGGAAACAAGCAAGATTTTTGACGGTGTCTCAACTGATGCAAATTCGTACATTGGTTCCATTCATCGTATCACTGAAGACGCTTTTGTGAAAGATGTTGCTATTGTCGATGACCATGATGTTACTTCGAAAGCTGATGTTGTGGTTGTTGTGGATGATGTTGCTGATGATAACGAAGTGGATGATGTAGCTGATGTTACAGATGATAACGATGTTACTGAAGGTGACCAAGTTGTTGTTGCTGCTGAGAGTGACCAAGTTGTTACTGCTGCTGAAGGTGACCAATTTGTTGTTGTTGCTGATGGTTATGATAACGATGTTGCTAATGGTGACAAAGTTGTTGTTGCCGCTGATGGTAATGTTGCTGATGCTGGCGGCATTGTTTTGGTAGTGAGCGATGCTACTTCTCCTTGTCCTCAAGACATGAATGCACATGTAGAAGATGATGCGTTTGTCGGCGACACACACAATGTTGCTATGAAAATTGTTGCTACTGATAACGATGTATCGAGTGTAACTAAAACACATACCTCCCACTACTAGTGGTGTCAATGCAAATGATGTTACTATTAGAACTGATGAAAACACTCAAGACCGATTGAATGAAGCCAAGTCTACAAAAAAGAGACACACTAAGGAAATCACAGGCAGTAAAATGATAGATGATGGGTGTTTCGGTGATTTAATTATCCAGAGTCGGAAATGGCTTCACTTATCTAGTTTTCGTCCTACTACTAGTACTGAATCGATAATTGAGTATGTTTCGGCATCTAGTGGCATCGATTCTTCGTTGATATCTTGCTTTAAGTTGGTTGGAAAAGATGTTAATATGGATCTACTTAAGAAGGTTAATTTTAAAATTGGTATTCCAGCTGATTCATTCAACTCCGTTTTCAACGCTAATTTTTGGCCAAAGGGAATACAAAAGAAATAGATTATAAGTATGACTTTGTCAAGGCCGATTACATTGGTATAAATAACTTTTTAAACAGCGTAGATTGGAATGTGGTCTTATGTTTCCAGGACTTAGAAAGAAATTATAAGACTTTTCAAAACATTATATATGAAGCTTTTTCTTCCTATATTCCTGTTAAACGGATGAAGAAAAATAATAAGCCCGTTTGGTTTACAAAAAGCTTATCGAGATTAAAGAACACATTGAACAAAACGTATAAAATGAGTAAGGTTGGTTCAGGTTTTCGAAGCGAATATTGCCGTATACGTAGAGAATACGACTTTCTTAAAAAGTTCTTATACAAGCAATATGTATGGTCCTTGGAATCAAGTTTCAAAAGCAACTCAAAGTGTTTTTGGCAATACATAAACTCTAAGCGCAAATCTGTTGGTATTCCGGCTTATATGACCTATAAAGGTACCTATTGGTAGTAGTGATCTCAATAAAATAATATGTAATCTGTTTGCGTCATTTTTTCGATCTAATTTTAGATCTAATCCAGCTCATTCGGAACTGAACTATAATATTCCGACTATAATTGATATGGGTTACATATATATATCAGAAGAAGAAATTCTTTCTGCACTCGGCTAATTGGAAAATAGTGTGAGTTTGCCTCCTGATAATATTCCAGAAATTTTTTTAAAAAAATGTATGACAAATTTATGTAAGCCCCTCCATATAATTTTCAACTTATCTCTCCAAACTGGAGTTTTTCTTGATTCCTGCAAAAATTCATTCATAACCCCAATTCATAAATCGGGTTCTAAACAATCAATTGAAAACTATAGGCCAATTGCTAAACTTCAATTGATCCCAAAAGTCTTCGAATCATTGGTAAAAACTAAAATGTATGATGCAGTGAAAGCATACATATATATCGCCCTTTCAACATGGCTTTGTTACTGGGAAATCCACAGCAACAAACCTCACACTACTAACAAACTTTTGTATTAACACAATCGAAAAAAGAAGCCAAGTAGACGTCATATATACCGACTTTTCAAAGGCTTTTGATAGAGTTAGCCATAAACTTCTTTTGTCAAAACTTAGATCTCTAGGATTTCACTCTCAGATATTTGACTGGATCAAAAGCTATCTAGAAAACAGAGTGCAATCAGGTAAAATTGGTCAAACTAAACGGAAATAGTCTCGAATTATTCAGGGGTTCCTCAGGGCAGTCATCTGGGTCCACTCTTATTTATACTCTTTGTTAATGACTTACCTAGCTTTGTTTTAGATTCACAATGCCTTTCATTTGCTGATGACTTTAAGATTTACAGAGCAATCAATTCATTTTCAGATTGTGTGCAACTCCAAAATGATTTAACTTCCTTGTCAAAATGGTGTCTTTTAAATGACCTTGATTAAATATTAATAAATGTTGTGTTCTTACATTTACTAGGTCTTTTAGGTCCTTATATCTGATAACGTTCTTCAAAGAGTTTTCAATCACAAAGATTTGGGAGTTCTCTTCGATTCCAAACTAGATTTTAGAATGCATGTGGACTATATCGTGTCTAGAGGAAACTCTATGCTCGGATTTTTGTTCAGGAATTCTAAGGAATTTAAGTGTCCTTATACAATTAAGTCGCTATTTATAAGTTTAGTTCGACCGATTTTAGAATACTGCTGTGTAGTCTGGTCTCCTTACTACAAAAATGCGTCGAATAGAATTGAAAGAATACAGAAAAGACTTACGAAATATTCGCTTCTGAAACTTGAATGGACCCACCCGTTACCAACATATAATGATCGGTGTGCGTTGATTGATATTAAACCCCTTGAAATCAGGAGAATTTATTTTTTGATTTCACTCGCTAGAGATGTAATAAAAGGTCATATTAATTGTGCTCCTTTATTAGAACAATTTATAAGACATTCACCTAGACGTTGTCTAAGACCGAGGGCTAATCAATTTTTCTTCATCCTACAACATTCGACAAATTACGGATTAAATGAACCGATTACTAAAGCTTGTCACTTTTTTAACAAATATGCTGATGTAATCGAACTTGATTCTACAAAAGAAGTATTCAAAAAACATATTATGAACATTATTGTTATCGATTGATTGGTTTAGAGAAATAATTATTATTTATATGATAATTTTATACTTTTTGTATCTATGTCTAAGAAAGTAGTATGTATTATGTATGTATGTACTTATAGACGAAATAAATAAATAAATAAATAGTTATTTTCGCTTTATGTATCTCATTACGTTCGTTACAAAACTCTAGAAATCCAGTACCAATACCTTCGACTCGGGCTATTTTACCATTCGCCAATTTTATTGTACTTTGGTAGGATTCATCGAAGTTTGTAAATAAGTTCTTATGGTTCACAACGTGTCTGGTCGCACCTGAGTCAATTATCCATTCATGCGACACATGACCAACTGTGAAGAGAAAATCTTGCTCAGTTACCTTATACAAATTACCAGATGAAGATTTTTCTTCAATGCTATTGACTTATCAGCTGAAACCTTCATTTTGCCCTTAAACTTCTTCTCTAACCATTCTTTATACTTTGGGCAGTTTTTCTTGAAATGATCTTTCTTTTTGCAGAAAAAACAAATGCTTACTTTTCCCACAACTTTCAGGACTGAATCATTTATCCCTTCGGAATGTCGTTCATATTCAGCTATTACTCGTTGTTGAACCAACGCATAAGTAACCTCATCTTCTTTACGTGCTTCAAGTGTTGTGATAAGTGCATCAAAGCTGTTTGGTAGACTGCCTAAAAGCATTGCAGCACTCCATTTATCAGACAATGTCTCTTCCCCAATGTCACGAAGTTTTGTAAACAGCGCTTGCATTTTGTTAATATGAGCTTTTACATCACCACCTTCTTCGAGTTTCAAAGAACATATGGATCGCATTAAAAATACTCTATTTGACAGAGTATTCTTCTCGTGATATTCTTTTAATGCATCCCATGATTCTTTGGCTGTTCTTTTCGAACGAATATGTGGTAGTTGATCGTCTTCAACCGACAATCCAATCGTTCCCCTTGCCTCATCATCCAACTGATCCCATTCATCGATATCTTTTTGATTTTCGACAATACCAGTTGCCCCTTTTCTTTCTTCAGGTCTTTTTCCAATGATTACCTTCTTCCACAAATTTTGCTTTAGCAACAAAAGTTCAGTTTTGAATTTCCAATTTGCATAATTTCTATTATTGAGTTTTGCAAACTTGGATGTAACTTCTGCCATTTCTCTTGTACAAAATTCTGCTTCGTTTTTCTGTTAATCTGGACCTTAGCAATTAATATTGTTTAAACAAATCTATATTCTATTTCTGCTTTTGTTCCACAATAAGTCTCATAATCTGTAGAATTTAAAATATCTTTAGAGCAAACAAAAGCAAGAAAATAAAATAGACGACTTATTTTGTTGAAACAATATTAATGAATAATAAATTTATTGAAAATATTTTCTGATAAGAAACATAAAAAGTATTAGATTATAAATTAAAAATAGAGTGTGAACGAATACAGTAAACATATTTAAACATATTCCAACAGTCCATTCTCTATCGGACACCCTATATATATTCAGATCTTTTCTAAACAAAAATTCACAGGGAAATGGTTTCGGGAGAAGGGCCCCAATCGGAAAAATGGTGAAAATTTTGAATTTTTTTTTGCTTTCCCCATATTCTTAACCATCGAAGAACGAAATTCAATTTCATGACACTTTTTATATAAAATAATCTGGTCTGCAATTCTTGCATGGAAAATTTTTTGATAAGACTTACCATTTTGGTGAAAATCGTGAAAAACCAGTTTTTGTGACCTTTGACCCCAAGTAAATTTTTTTCCAGGTCTCGGATCGATGAGGACTTTTTAGATTTAATTTATGATGGTGTCTCCAACAATCCAACCAAATTTCAGTTTGCTGGGAATTAATGTAACCTCGGATGTCTAAATTGACCGGACTAAAAGCGTTTGATCGTGTTAACCATTTGATATTATTTAAGAAATTGGCCCGTATAGGCTTTCCCAACTGGTTCCTCGTGTGGCTGAAATCCTATCTTTCAGAAAGAACTCAATATGTGCTGTTTAAGAATAAAATGTCTAAAATTATAAATGTCTATTCTGGTGTCCCTTAAGGAAGTCACATTGGTCCTCCATTATTTGTGTTATTTATAAACGGCATGTGTAATGTAATAACTCGTTCAAAGATTCTTATGTTTGCCGATGATACAAAATTATTCCATTCTTTCAAGAACCATGAAGATGCACATTTTCTTCAAAATGACTTAAATAAACTTTTTAATTGGTGCAATGTAAATGATATATCTTTAAATTTATCAAAATGTAAAGTTATGTCCTTTACTCGTAAGCTTTCTCCTTTGATAATGAATTATACCATTGCTGATAAATCATTGGAACGTGTCAGTTATTTTTATGATCTTGGCGTTATTTAACTATCAAAAACCATTGTGACTATTTAATTAACAATGCAAATCGTAAACTTGGTTGCATACGACGGTGGGCAACAAATTTTAACGACCCACAAATACTTAAAACTTTTTGCTGTGCTCTTGTGAAATCTGGGCTTGTATATTGCAGCAGTGTATGATGTCCACGTTACACTTCAAATATAAATCGGATCGAATCTATTCAGAAAAAGTTTTTACTGTTTGCGCTTCGAAATCTAACTTGGAAAAGAGATGTTAACCTAACTCCTTATACACATCGTTTAAAATTAATAGATCTTGATACTTTATGTAAAAGAAGAACTCTTTGTGTTTAATTAATAAAATATGGATATATCACCCCAAAACTTTTTGTAGATAATTGAATTTCCCATCGAATAAAATGCACGACTGGGGTCGCACGTACTTGCTCTTGTAGTTCAAAGTATCTTTATCTTAAATATCTATTTTAAGATTTTGTTTAGTGCCGAGAAAAAAAAATATAAAAAAAGTCAACTTTCGACTTTTTTTATATTAAATAAAATTAAATTTTTTTTTTTTCAAAAATGTTTGTTAATTTTTTTTTACATTTTTCACTTCAAAATGATGTCTGTAAATTTTGGGATAAAATTGAATTATGTTTTGATGAAAGATATGAACTTAAAAATTATGTCGATTTTCGAAAAACGGCAACACCATATTTCTGTTCACCGCATTTTTTGAGAAAAACTAAAAATGCAGTTTTGTTAAAATCAATAAGACTATTACGTACACCAAATTTAATCGAAATCGTTAGAGCCGTTTTCGAGAAAATTGCAATACCTCGAAAACGTTGTATGGGAGATATGCGTTAAAAAGGAGATATTAAAAAAATAAAAAAATCTAGGGAATTACGTAAAAATCATCTGTACCAAGTTTCAAGCAAATCCATCCATCCGTTTAGGCCCTAGCTCGATGTACAGATGGACGCACAGACGCACGGACCGACGGACGGCATGACGAAAACCACTTTTTTTATCTTCTCCATCATCGTAATGTTGGTTTTGATTAAAACCTCAAATTTTTTTTCTACACGGAACCAATACTTGCCCTATAGAGCAAGTAAAAAATGTATTTCAAAAATTGAAAAAAAAATGTTCATACCAAAATTGTCGAAACAAACATAACAAAAAAGTCTAAATTTTCAAATTTTCGAGTTTTTTTTTGCTTTTTTGGGTGTAATTTTGTGTGGGCTGAGATAGGCATAAACTATGTTCTAAACAATTAAAGTAGATTAAATTTACTTCAATATGCTCGGCTCAATAAGTTTTTTTTTTATTGAAAATTGACCGAAATATGGCTATATGAACCTTGCTTTTTTTGGCATTTTTAGTTTTAGTCAAGTAATAAAGAAACATTTGAGGGAACAGTATACAGGGATTTTGTATTTTTGTAGAGGAGTTTAATACAATCGTTCTTGGCCATAAAATAGTTGTCTATCTCAAATCCGTTAAGGAGGGCGGGAAATTTTCAAAAAAAAATACTTTAAATGGAAAAAAAATTATTAAAAAACAACGGCAACACTTACAGTTATGAATGTTACTTTTCTCAAATGCTAGAATTGTACACTTAATTTTAAATTCAAATCAATCTATTTAAAACAGTTGTTTTCGAAATATACAATTTCAAAACTTGCGAAAAAAAGGTAAAAAGTTTAAAAAAACACATTGAGTACTATTTAATAGAGGAAGTTGAGTGTGCAAAATGAGAGGACCGGATTCTTATACCTTAGACCTAGCATAATGACAAAACACATCTTGCCGTTAGGTTTGATGTTTTGGTATGAAAATTTTGTTTTTCAATTTTTGAAATACATTATTCCGATAGGAAATTCAATTCTCTACAAAAAGTTTTAGTGTGATATGTATATCCAAATTTTGTTTCGTTTACGAGATATATTGAAAAAACCAAAAAGGGGCTTTTGCCCCCTTTCTTCAATTTCCACCCTCTCGTTAAATAGCACTTCACGGTTTTATCTTCTCTTATAACCTATTGAAAGATTCCTGCAAAAAAAAACTCGTGAAGGGTTAATTCCTTATTACTATGTTCTTTAAAAGATAATAAATGGCATATTCCCCATACAAATAAGAGTAGCGGCGTAAAAAAAATGGACCACAAAATTGACCGGCACGATCCACATTATTTATCTTAGACCCTTTCTGAACTCTAATCCATTGGCGAAACTCGGTCCTCATATTTTGCATACTCAACTACCTCTAGCGCCTGCACTAATATGAAACAATAGGATTGCTACTTTTAAAAACACCAACCCTATTTTAAACGGAAAATTTTCAAATGATTAATACTGTCATATCTTTGTAGTTATTGCAACTGAAAAATATTTGCATTGAAAGTAAAATTTTTATTGCAAATTAAAATATTTTGCATTAAAAAAATTATAGCAAATAAAAAATGCTCTCAGTAGAAAAAAAAAATTAATGCAAAATGTGTGCATTAGATATTTTTTATTAATATTCGTCGAATTTCTTACAATTTTGGCTATTGCACCTTATGTAAAGCCAAATAGTCAAAGCTGTAAGGAATTCGACGAATATTTAAAAAAAACATTTAATGTAGGTACACATTTTGCATTTTTTTTTTTAATGCAAAATATTTTTATTTTCAATAAAAATTTTATTTTTAATGCAAATATTTTTCAGTTGCATTAAAATTTTTTTTTAATGCATTTTTTTTAGTTGCAATACATATTTTTTTACTTGCAATAAATATTTTTTTTTTTATTTAATTCAAATGCATTTTTTTTAAGCTGATGTTTTTACAACCCTGAATAATAATAACATAGCTTTTCTAAAAAAAAAAATGGCCTTCGGCGTAGGTGCATTTTAAACTCTTTAATCACTCTAAATATGGTTTTTACAAAATTGTATTAAAAATGACATACGTCGTTACTCTTGTAGAAAATTTTCACAAATAAATAGAAACTTGTAATTTTTTTTTTCTTTAGTGAAACAGAAACCTACAAGAAACTTGAATGCTCACAAATTTGTTACTTGTAAAACACAAGTTTCGATGAAACAAAAAATGGATTTTTAACAAATTTAAAACTGTAGATTACAAGCACAATTTTGTGATCGCAAGAAACTAGTGAAACAAAATGTATCGATTTTTCACAAATATTGTGAAAATAACTTGTAATTACAAATTTTTAAGTTATTGAAATAGGGCCCAGATTACGAACCTTTTTATTGTATTTATTATTTATGTTAACTGTTCACTTTGAAGTCACTAGGCGTTTTTTTTTTTTTTGCAAAGCTATCCGCAGTACGATTTCCCAATTATCAACACTGGACAAAAAATGTACTATATGCCCGCACCAAGAGAAAGGGAAATGTAAACTTATACACTTCTTAAAAAATCATTCCGCAGCTTGGTTTAGATTATATTCCTAAACTAACTGATAAATTATAGTCCCGAACCCGATGGAGTACCTTCCATACTCCAAAAAAATGTGTGCATATTATATCGAAACCACTTACTGATCTTTTCCATTTATCCCTCGCGAAGTGTGTTTTTCTTGATCTTTAGAAAGACTCCTTTATTTTCCGAATTCATAAAAAAGGTCCAAAAATGTAGTCGTAAACTACAGACCGATAGCTAAACTATCGTGTATTCCCAAACTCTTTGAAAGTTTAGTTTATGACTCAGTCTATTCATACTGTAAGTCTGTATTCTCACCCGTCCAACAAGGTTTTCTTGAAGGTAGATCAACAAAAACAAACCTCCTTGAATTTGTCTCAAAAAAACTAAATGTTCTTGAGAATGGGAATTAAGTTGACACAGTTAACACGGACTTTGCGAAATCCTTTGATAAAGTATAAAACAAAATCATTCGTCTTAAGGCCCAACTATAATAGGCATATGCGCGCATGTTTGATCTGGGCGTCTTATGTGCTAGAATGTTAAATTTTAACTCCCACATTGATCAGATAACTAACAAAGCTAACCGGTCCCTTGGTTTTATTAAACGTTGGTCTAAGGACTTCAATAATCCATATGTTACAAAATCCCATTACCTTCGTAAGACCCACTCTTGAATATGTGTCCCAAGTTTGGACACTTTTTTACGAAAATCATTCACATAGAATTAGAAACGTTCAAAGAAGATTTATTCGTTTCGCTTTACGTCCTCTTCCGTGGGAGGACAGATTCAACTTACCATCTTACCATGACTGTCTGAATCTAATTGAATTGCAAGCCTTAGCCCAGCGTCGCCAAATAGCCGACATACTCTTTGCCCATCAATTGCTCATAAGAAATATTGACTCATCTTCTCTCCTACGAAAAATTAACCTAAAAACAAATCCCCGATGTCTTCGCTCTCCCCCGTTATTTTACCTTTCCCTTCATCGAACCAATTATAGCTATTTTGAACCTACATATGTCCAGAAGACTAAGGCACTCGAACGAAGAGATGCCCTCGTTTGACTTCCATATAAGTAAATTGTCACTTTGAACAAATCTCCAAAACACCCTACTGCACTAATCATTCGCATCTTATGCCCTCATATAAACACTTCCACCCAAAACCCTTTATCTTCTATTTTTGTTTCTTTTTTAAGCTTGTTTTTTTAATTAGTCTAAGCTAGTTTAAGGGCCAGTTTGTTCATAGTCGATTTTATCTTTTAATCAAGGATTATTCCGTAGAAAAATCCTTGATTAAAAGATAATCGAGTGTGAAAAAACCGGCCCTATGTTAGTTTTAATTAGTTTTTAAGTTATAGCTTGTACTAAGCTAAAATAAATAAAATAAATACATGGTTTAATAAATTTAAAATTTGTATCTGTCATGTTCTTCAAAGTGGGGGTAGTCCGATTTGACTTTTCGCTTACTTGCCTATCATAAACCACATTAATCAAACTGACAGATGGAAATTGTAATGCGGCACGGAGCACTGGTCGTTTGAACGCGATACGCAACACTACTCGAAGTTTCTTGCATTCCAAATTTTTTGATGCATAAATGTTCCTTGGGGTCTAAATAGTAAAAAATATCGATATCAAAATGATATAAAAAATAACTTTTTGATAAGTGAAATCGAATAGGGCATACAAAATGAACGGACTTAGATTTGAATATCTGAAGATTTAAAAATGATATCAATTTAATTGAAACGTAGTTAAAAAGAGTCATACTTCTTCTAAAATAGAGCCATTATTTAAGTTTATACCGTTATTATTAACAGAGTTATTATTCCCAACATGAGTGAGAGTGCGTAAAAGTACGCTTTTTTCATAACTAATTAAGCTCGCAAGAGCGAATAGCTAGATAAAAGACTTGGAATAGCTAGATAAAAGACATGCAAGAAACATTTCTGCATCAACAAATTTGGAGTGCAAGAAACTTCGAGTAGTGTCGCGTGCAAACGACCCGTGGTGGAAGAGCTCTCCGATTCCAATTGTAGGAATATTCATAATCAGATTAATCAAAAGCAAACAAAATTATAACGTTTGTCAAACTTAACTTTTAAAAAGTATGATTCTGATTTCAAATCCAGAACAGAATTTCTCTTCTTTCCAGAAGAAGAACTCTCATCTGAGGCCAATAAAACACTTTCAAAAGCATGTAGAAGCTTTCCAGACGACCAATCGCAAACGGCTTTAATGTAGGTGCATGGAAGGGTAAATCTCTCAAAATAATTAGATCTGCGAAATTTATTGTAATCAAAAAAATAATCAATTTATTCTGCCCAATGAAACGCTATACAGTCAAACTTCTTTATAACGAACTTCTTTATAACGTAATTTTCTCTATAGGGAATTTCATTTCGTTCCCCTTCCCCTTAAAAAACATTCCATACGAGTTAGTTTCTTTATAACGAAGTTCCCTATAACGAAATTCTCTTTATAAAGAACTAATTTTTTTGACCCAAGAGCAAATTCGTTTCTTTATAACGAAATGTCAATTTTCAAATTTGAAAAAAAGCTCACTAGATTTGTATACCGAGTTTTAAAAGGGAACTCCCCGTTTTGGCAAGAATTTTCTTAAAGTTATTGTATGTATGTATGTTTGGATGCATGAAAAAGGGTACATGTGTTTTAGAAATTGTACGCATATAGACAGGTGAATCGTTCGTTTGAGTTTACATTTTAAATTAGCCAATTACAAGGCTATTTCGCTATGAGAGAATATTGATAAAATTAAAAGTGGAGAAAAGAAAAGTATGTGGCTGAAAAATTTGATGTGTCGTTTAGTACACTATCAACAATGTTAAAAAATAAACTAAAAATTTTAAAATTATGATTCATGTGCATGTTCAATTTCAAAGTTGATATGTTTTAACTAAAAAATATAAATGAATAAATTTCCTTAAGATGAGTTCTTTTTTGTACCATATTATTTTAAAAGAACACATGCAGTATTAAAAAATAAATTTTCTATATAACGAATTTTTTATAAAACTTCTTTATAACGAAGCAATTTTTTGTTCCCTTGAAGGTTCGTTATAAAGAAGTTTGACTGTATATCTTAAAATAAGATGTAAGGGGAGTGACGTTAGAAAGTATTCTCAGACACCACGTTTGAAGATATTCTCAGACAGCACAACACTTAGAATACTTTTGATATTAGAAACAATGAAACAAATTTATATACTAATGGTCGATTTCACGAAGGACTTTTAAACATTTAACAGGCTTTTAAACCTTAAAATGGGATTTTTAGGTTTCACCAAGCACTTTTAAATTTAACAAGCTATTAAACACCCTTATAAACTTAATGCCGATATTTGGCTCATTAAATTTTAAAAGTGTCATTGAAATGTCATCAGACGATCGGATGCAGTAAAGAATATAAAATATCAGCTATATATTTTTATTTTGTAACATTTTAGTTTTTAATTTTTGGAGATAGAAAATAAAGAAACAAATTTCGACTTTGCATACATCGCATGTTTTTAATAATATTTAAATGGTTTGCTTTCGATGAAGAGCAACAAAAAGTTTTTGAAAGTGTAAGTGAAAGTGTATTCCGGGTACCTAACAGGAGTTTATTCTTCAATAACGACAATCGATGTTGCTGGAAAAAATATGATATTCCGACTTTCGAAAAGCATCTGCTTCGTCTGCTTCTACACGAAGACGCAAAGTTCAAGATTCAATGGAGAGTAAGGGAGAAAGAAAGTTCGAAAAAAAGGGAGGGAAGATTTTTTACCCTGTGAGTCTCCGGTCGAAAATTTTGAGACTCATTTTGACGTTTCTCTTTGATCTTGTTCTTTTTCTTGCTGTTTTGCTTTATTTGATTTCGTAGTTCGCAGAGTTCGCTTCGTCGGTTGTATATTATTTACGTGTATTGTATCTTTTTTTAATATACTCAAATATTTCCGTTGCACATAGAGCCCGCCGGAGTTGTTTTTTGTATATTTTGGTGCTTATTTTGGAATAAAAATACATACGAAAACGAGAACAAAGTAAAACAAAAAAAAGAAATAGCTGTCAAATTTGCGTCTGAAGAAAAAATACTACGTGTAGAAGAAGCGCACGATGCACCGAAGGGAAAATCAAAAGGAAATTCGAAGATAGTTTCTGCGCCTTGCGTCTTCGTGTAGAAGCAGACTAAGGCCGTGTGTGAATTGCGTCAAATAGTTAAATTCGTGTTAAATTTTTGACACTACTGAGGTGAACAAAAAAATTTCAAAAAAAAATTTATTGTTTAAAATTTTTTTTGCCTTTTTTCTGCCATGATACTCCTTTTTAATAAAAAAAAAACAAAACAAAACCATCTGCAAAAAAAATTTAACTCAAATTTAACCAGGGGTGGAATCGTGTAAGCTGATTTTTGATAGTTGATTGTCAAATTCAAGAAAATTCGTCTGTGTAAGCTGATAGTCAAAAGTGACTGTCATATTTTTTTGACATTTTCAGCTGACACCTATTTAGGTGTCAATTTGAAAAAAATTGACATTTGTAAAATATTTTTTTCTTGATTCTCTTGGTGTTTTTACTTTGTTTGGAAAAAAATGAATATTTTTGTGCCTGTTCAATTATTTTTACCCCTACAAAATAGTGGAAATGAGCATGAAATAGAAAACAGAAGAGTCAGACTTGTTCGCATCAACTTGAGGAACAAACTAAGTATATTTAACCTCCCCGACTCAAAGTAAGTATGCAATCATATCTTTGTACACAAAATAATAATTTCAATATGATATTTCGTCTTTTTAATAGATTTTTACAAAATTTCCGAATATCAAAAGATACTTTTTTGAGTATATTACACATTTTGGATCTGCCGTCTGGAGTTCGTTCAACACACATTACTCCTGACCTCCAGTTGGCAGTAACTTTGGGTTGCCATGCGTCCGGGTTTTCCCGGACATGTACTCTTTTTTGGCTGTGTGGGGGACGTCCGGGATAGTTTCTATCAATTGTCCGGGATTGTACTCTTTTGAAGCCTTTAAAAATCTCACTTTTTGTATGCTACTCTTAATTCATTCCTTATTCAAAAAAAGAATCAAGTTCATTAAAAGCGAGGCGTTTTTATTTTGCTCTATTATCTGCTCAATTATTTTTTGTGATTTGTTCCAATATAAACAAAACTCAAAAATGTGCGTATGAGGTACTGGTTAGTGAATCCTCTGACCAACAAAAATTTATTTTGATAATTTATTTAAATTTTATTAATTATTACAGTAGGTACCTTATTGTAAGACTCAAGGTGCAAAATTTTAAACGATTGCTGAGTCAAAAAGACCATTTCTTAACTTAAATAGTAACTAACTAAAAATTCTATTAGTATTTACCTAAGGGCCAATTTTTCAATAGTCAGTTAAACAGTCATTTAGTACTTATTCCTAAGGATAGAGAAAAAATCAATTTTTCAACAGGCAGATATAGCTTTATTCCTAGGAATAAAACTATCTGCTTCTTTCAGAGACGAATAAAAATTATTCTAAGGAATAATCTCAACAAAAATATTGTGTCAGTTGTCAAAGCTGTTTTGAAAGAATTTTGAAAAAAATACAGTGGAACACAAGAAAACAAAAACAATCATGAATAAAAATGACGTTTAATTTTAAATATTTTTGAATTTGACAATTTTTTTTTTTTTTTGTTATTCTGTAGAATAAATTATTCTTGATTGAAAAATTCAATGTTTTTATCTGATAGTTTATGAGCCTAATAACTTTATTCGTCGAACAGTTAACTGACTGTTTATTAGAAGATTGAAAAATTGGCTCTAAATCGTTTAAAATTTTGAGCAATTGGATTTTAATGGAATTTAAAATCATTTTTTACTGTAACTTCATTCCAACTTTTGTAATATTAAGCCTGGTACGCTGCTCGCGCTAAATTTTAGCTCCCATACAAATTATCGAAAATTTTTAGCCGAGATAAAATGGATCCCATACAAGTTATCGATAACTTGTATGGGAATTTTATCTTGGCTAAAATTTAGCGCGAGCAGCGTACCAGGCTTTAGCTAAAATTTTTACTTTTATTTTTTTTTTTTTTGTGAAAAAAATAAGAAAAAAATGCTACGGGAACAAGGGTTAAAAATGTGATTTTTAGTTAAATTTAGAAAAGATTGTTCCGCTTTTTTTTTGTTTTTATAAAACTATGCATTCCTTTTGTCCTAGTTTTGTACTCTTTTTTGTGTCCTTATTTGTCCGGGAAAGTCCGGGATTTTACATCTCGATTACTAGTTTCGTCAAAATATATCTGGCAACCCTACAGTAACGTTAAATTTTCTTGGAAGCGGAGGTTACCAAAGGCAAGTTGGTGCGGACTGGTCTGCTGCTATGGCCCAAAGCACTATATGTGAGGTGACAACCTCAACCCTACATAAAATGGAGAGGAAACTATGCCCCCTAAAAATAAAATTTATGCCCTCAGCCTCGGAAAGTATCAAAACACATTTTTATGAAAAATTTCGCATTCCTGGAGGTAAACCTTTTACAAAGTGGACAGTTAAATTAAATTAATTAACTATTTTCTATTTGATAGTAATTGGGTGCGTAGATGGCACTCATATAATGATTTTACGACCGACCGAAAACGAGCATATATTTTTTAATCGTAAGGGGAGGCACAGCATAAATACTATGGTTGTAAGTTGTTTCCAAAAGCTTTCATTTTGTATTCTACATACGTTGAACGAAAATTTAATCAAAGTCCTAATGAACTTCAATAGATTATACTAATTTATAGTATTATATTCGCATCCCATTCATTCTAGATATGCGATCATAAGATGAAAATATTAGCAATAAATGCGAAGTATGGTGGAAGCGCCCACGATAGCTTTGTCTGGAGGCAGTCCGCCCAAAGAAATAAGCTGAATATGGAATATTGCTCTGGAGTATCATCATCATGGCTTCTCGGTACTATTTACATGTGGACAAACTATTCAATTGAAGCATCTGATGTTACCTTCTATATTACAGGTGACAGCGGTTATCCACTGGAACCATTTTTATTAACGCCTTACAGAAGTGCGACTTTAAATTCACCAGAATCTCGGTTCAACAAAACTCATGCTCAAGCAAGAAGTATTGTTGAGCGCTGTATTGGGGTGATGAAAAGTACCCAGAAATATAATTATTATTTAGCACACATAACAAAATATTTTCATATTTTATTAGGCCGTTGGAGAAGTATCTTAGAGGAAAGAAAATTGAGGTATTCTCCAAAAAGAGCAGCGCAAATAATAAATGTTTGTGCTGCTCTGCACAATATTTGTATAGAAAACGGGGAACCGCTCCTAGACGATTTTGCAAGTTCTCATCCAATATCTGACAATGGAACTCCTCATCTACATACAATTAGGCAAAACGACTCTAATGAAGGAACTCGAATCCGAAACAGAATCAGGGACGATCTGTGGGTCAACCATCAGGCATTAAATTAAAGCGAAACAAATTTGATTTTTAAGTTAGTTATCATTTAATTTATAAAAATAAATACATGTATTTAGAGTTCAGTCTCATTTCATTCACTCAATTATAACTGTTACATAAAATAATAAATAAATATATTAACTTGTTACATAAAATAATTAGTAAATATATTAATTACAAAAATTATAAATTACTTATTGTAAGCCACTCTGGCAATGCTAAACTTCTTTGGCTTAGCGCTAAAAATTAAAGCTTTCTTGTCAAAAACTAGCCTGTCATACTCTTAATCCATTTTCCGCCTTTTTTGTACATACTTTACTTTCAACTCTTGAATAAAATTGACATTTTTGGCTACACGTTTTTTCTGAAAAATAATCGCGTTTTATTTCTTTAATCAATTGGAAATATTTGCATTATTAATCAACAAATTTTGGTGACCCCGACGTGATCGCCGGTAAAAGTCAATTATTTTCAAATTAATTTCACGGAATCTTAGTTTCGCACCATATAAAAATGTCGAAAAGTCCGGAAGAACTTCGCAATAAAAGAATGGTTTGCATGAAACAAATGGAGCGTGTCGAGACGTTCTTAAAAGAAAGGGCTGCTACAGCAACCAAGCAGGAGCTAACAATTCGACTCCAAGCTCTGGAAACAACATTTAAGCTATTCTCTTCGCTTCAAACTAAACTAGAAGAATCCGATGCGGAGGAGTTTGCAAAGGACGACCGTTTAAAATTTGAAGAGCTCTACTACACCGTTCAACCAAAACTGGAAGTCTACTTGGAAAAACTGGGAAAAGTTTCGACCACGCCAGCTGACAACACATCGAAAAATATGAGCGACCAATTACACGCAAATGCAGATTTCATTAAATTGCCCAAAGCTATTATTCCTACATTTACAGGTGTTATCACTGAATGGATGTCGTTTTTCAATGCATTTAATTCATTGGTTCATTGTCAACCAAATCTCAGCAACGTGAGCAAATTCCATCATCTTCTTGGCTCCCTTGGTGGAAGCGCAGCATTAATCGTCAAGTCTTTGGAGGTTACCGACACTAACTACAACGTGGCAATCAAAATGCTACAAGATCGTTACGAGAACAAAAGAATCATTGCTCACGAACATTTAAAGCATATATTTGAGGCACCACAAGTCATCAAAGCTTCGGCCACGTCACTTCGAACGCTTTTAGACACCTTTAATGTGCACCTACGATCTCTGAAATCACTTGGCCGAACTACTCAACATTGGGATGATCTCATTGTGTATATCATAACATCGAAGCTGGACTTAACATCGCTTAACAAATGGCATGAAGAAGCACCTGCAGATCGCTTAGCTACGTATGAAGAGATTTCGATGTTTTTAATCAAACGAAGTCAAATATTAGAAGGTATGGCAGGCCAACTACCAATAATGAAGGTAAGCTCTAGCAGTAAGATAGATAATAAGTTCAAAAATACACGTAAGAGTTTTGCTATAACAAAGCATCAATCATCTTGTTACCATTGCTCTAAGTCTGGCCATACCTTGATGAGATGTTTTCGATTTTTGCGTTTGTCACCAGCTGACAGAAAACAAAAAATTACGACGCTCAAACTATGCGAAAATTGTTTTCAACCAGATCATATCACCGAAGCTTGCACTTCTTTAAGTAGCTGTCGAGTCTGTAATCAAAGGCATCACTCATTGATCCACATTCAAAACTCTCATTTAAATCTAAATGCTTCAGAATACACTCCCCAGACTTCATGCAATCCTCCTCCTCCGGCCGCTCATTCTTCTTTCACTGCTTCCACACAACATAGAGAAGTCACGACTATCTTAGCAACAGCAATAGTCTATGCAATCGACAATCGAGGCTCTAGCGTTGCCTGCCGTGTTCTATTGGACTCCGGTTCTCAAATAAATTTTGTAAACGAAAAATTCGCTCTTCTTATCAATGCAGTTCGTAAAAAATCAAATCAGTCTTTTTCTGGCATATCGTCATACACAAAGCAAGCTTGCTTTAAGGCGTATTTTACGATCAACTCTCGTTTCACAAATTTCTCTTCACTCATTGAAGCTGTAATACTCCCAAAAATAACCGGTCTGCTTCCAACTAATAGAATAACTGTCGACTTGGGAATACCGTCAGATATAAAGCTCTCCGATCCAAACTTCTTCATTCCACAAAAAATTGATTTATTAATCGGAGCAGAGCTATTCTTCTCTCTTCTATTGGAAGGACAAATACGACTTCACAACAACACAACAATTCTCCAAAATACTCTCCTTGGGTGGATCGTAAGTGGAAATTACGCGACCTTACCTAATCCTAATGTTCAATGTGCATTGACAATAGAGGAGTCATTTGATGGAAGCTCATTAGATGAACAATTGAAAAGGTTTTGGGAACTAGAAGATCATGCTCCATTAATTCGCACATACTCGGAGAAAGAAATTTCGTGTGAGAAACATTTTACTGAAAATTCTTGTCGCCTTGATTGTGGTCGATACCAAGTTCGATTACCATTGAAATCTGATGCAAAGGCTTTAGGGTGTTCATACACTATAGCCTTAAAACGTTTTCAACATTTAGAAAGGAAACTTATAAGAAATCCACAACTTCGATTAAGCTACAATGAATTCATGAAGGAATATATTGAGCTAAACCATATGGAACCTGTTGAGTGCATCGATCATTCTGAAACACATTTTTACCTTCCCCATCATTGTGTTGTCAAACCCGACAGTAGTACTACCAAAACAAGAGTAGTATTTGATGGCTCATCCAAGTCAGATAGTGGCGTCTCGCTAAATGATATTTTAATGGTCGGACCTGTCGTTCAACCCGATTTATTCTCAATCATTCTTCGCTTTCGTATGCATCGCTACGTATTTACCAGTGACGTTACAAAAATGTACCGCCAGGTAATATTAGACCCAAGAGATCGTAACCTTCAACTTATTCTATGGAGAAGTTCTGAGAATGAGCCAATTCGTGTTTATCGACTGTGCACAGTCACATATGGAACCTCGTCGGCGTCCTATCTAGCGACCAGAGTATTACTACAACTTGCCAATGATGAAAAAGAACAGTTTCCTTATGCATCCAAGGTCATCAAATCCGATTTTTATGTTGATGATGTATTGACCGGTTCAGATTCACTGGATGAAGCTAAGACAATTCAAGCTGAATTAATAGCGGCATTACAGAAAGGAAAATTTGAACTAAGAAAATGGTGTTCAAATTCCTCATCTCTATTGGAAAATATTCCTTTAGACCAAAGAGAAACACACTTTGAAATGCAAGGTTCAAGCGTTATAAAAACGTTGGGAACAATTTGGGACCCAACTAGAGATGCGTTCCTATACAATACCGGAAGTCCGAAGCAATCTTCTCAAATGACAAAACGAACGATTCTATCTGACATTTCCCAGCTGTTCGATCCTCTCGGCTTGGTTAATCCTGTGCTTGTTCTTGCTAAAATATTTATGAAAGAACTTTGGCAAATTAAGCTTTCTTGGGATGAGCCTCTGCCCGATTCTTATGCAAAACGATGGTTAGATTTTCGATGCGAATTAAATATTCTCCACGAATTGAGAATTCCACGGATGGCTATATCTCCTCAAAAGACAAGGTGTCAAATCCACGCATTTGCAGATAGCTCTGAACTCGCATATGGAACATGTATTTACATTCGATCATTTTTGGAAGATGGTTCTATTCAATGTAGACTTTTAGCAGCCAAATCAAGGATCGCTCCGTCAAAGGTCATAAGTCTTCCCCGTCTTGAATTGTGCGCTGCCGCTATGGCAGCACAATTTACTCATCGGATTACAAACCTTCTTGAGATTGACTTCGAAGACATTTTTTATTGGACAGATTCCACGATCGTCCTTTCTTGGCTGTCATCCGAATCTTCAACATGGAAAACATTTGTCGCCAATCGCATTGCAACAATACAAGCGACAACTAGCTTAAAGCAATGGAGACATGTCAGCTCTAAATTAAATCCCGCAGATGTTGTTTCTCGTGGAGCTAGGCCATCTGCATTAATTGCTTCAAACCTCTGGTTTTATGGGCCTACGTTTTTAAGTAAAACTGAAGAGAATTGGCCACATTCAATCAAAAACGTTGCTAAAATTGAAGAAGATCTTTTAGAACGACGTACTGTCAAATTCGCTCTCGTGACCCAAACAGAAAAAGATATCATAATTAGTATCAAATATCACAACAATTATAATAAACTACAACGAGTCATCGCCTATAACAATCGCTTCATACATAATTGCTTGGTTATGACTTTAAGGAAGAAGATCAATCTTGGCATATTACCTAGTGAAACTGAAGTGCCAGAGCGCTTGAGTGGCCCTATAGCAACCGATGAAATGAAAAAGGCATTACAACAGATTTTGCATGTGGTTCAAAACAGTTGTTTTAATGCCGATTTGGAATCGTTACGTAAAAAGGGCTATGTCCACAAACGAAGTAACCTCCGATCGCTTACACCGTTTTTAGATAAAAATGGATTGATAAGGGTAGGTGGTAGAATAAGAAATTCTAATATCTCATTCGACGCAAAACATCCTATTTTGCTACCTTCCAGTCATGAATACACACTTACAATCATTCGATATTTACACAACAAACACGGTCACTTAGGTCCACAAAATCTATTGGCTGTGGTTCGACAACAATATTGGCCGCTGAATGGAAAGGTTCTTTCAAAACGTATTGTTCGTAACTGCATTCTATGCAACCGATGTCAGCCAAAGCCTCTTAATCAACTGATGGGAGATTTACCAACATCACGCGTGCTTCCTGCCAGACCTTTCTCCACTGTTGGCATTGATTTCTGCGGTCCTTTTTTGATTCATCACCGACGGCGAGGTGTAGCTCCAACAAAGGCGTACGTTTCAGTATTCATTTGCTTTATCACGCGAGCTATTCATTTGGAGCTTGTTGAAGATCTTACTGCTGCTGCCTTTATAGCAGCTCTGAAGCGCTTTATTGGTTGACGTGGGTTGTGCTCTACAATTTATAGTGATAACGGACTCAATTTTATTGGAGCAAGGAACGAGCTTCACGAACTATACAATCTCTTCATGAAAAAGGAACAAAATGAGGCCATTCTAAATATGTGTGCCCAAGATGGCATTGAGTGGAAGACTATACCACCTAGATCTCCCCATATGGGTGGCATTTGGGAGGCGGCAGTTAAATCTACCAAGTTTCACATGAAAAGAAGTTTACACCTCATATCACCGACCTTTGTTGAACTCAACACTTATTTGGTTCAAATTGAGGCGATATTAAATTCACGCCCTATCACTCCTTTATCAAATGATCCAAATGATTTTCAATTTTTAACTCCTGGTCATTTTTTAATAGGTGGTCCTCTAACAGCGATAGTTGAAACAAACATTCAAGATGAAAACCTCAATAGACTTTCCCGATGGCAAAAGATACAATGGGCAATGCAATCTTTCTGGGCAAGATGGTCTACGGAATACCTTCAAGGACTACAGAAGCGAACCAAATGGCAAACATTATCTGAAGACGCTGTCATCGGATCCTTGGTAATTTTAGTAGATGAAAATCTCCCTCCACTTAAATGGAAGATGGCTCGCATTATCAAACTACATCCTGGAAAGGACAACCATGTGCGGGTTGTGACTGTAAGAACTTCTACGACCACTTTGACAAGAGCTGTTTCTGAAGTTTGTTTGTTACCTATTGAATCGAATTCAACGCTTCAAGGTGGGGAGCATGTTACATAAAATAATAAATAAATATATTAACTTGTTACATAAAATAATTAGTAAATATATTAATTACAAAAATTATAAATTACTTATTGTAAGCCACTCTGGCAATGCTAAACTTCTTTGGCTTAGCGCTAAAAATTAAAGCTTTCTTGTCAAAAACTAGCCTGTCATACTCTTAATCCATTTTCCGCCTTTTTTGTACATACTTTACTTTCAACTCTTGAATAAAATTGACATTTTTGGCTACACGTTTTTTCTGAAAAATAATCGCGTTTTATTTCTTTAATCAATTGGAAATATTTGCATTATTAATCAACAATAACTTTAATTGATTTTAATTTCTTTTATACAAGTAAATAAAAATAAAGTTAATTTGTACTGTAATATAACTAAAGGAACTGAATTTCATAAATTATATTTATATGTAAGTAAAATAAAGCACTTCTTAAGAACAAAAACAAAACCAAATAAATAAAAAATATTTCACAGCACTTCTTGCACTCGCTAGTTTTGCAGCTGCACCACTCTTAGTTCGTTCATGGCCCTAGCCAACTCAAGTTCCACCCTTTTCAAACGTATTTCTTCATTTTTTAGACTAATCGTGGCTGTCTTTTTGTTTTATATTGCAGAGCGTTTTTAAGGAATCATTCATTTCTTTGATTGAACAATCAATTGATTCCAGCGAACCTTGCAAAGATGACTGCATGTTCAAGAATTTTTCTTGTAGTTCAATTATTTTTTTTGTGAGTACAATTGACTCTTCGACAAGGGGCTCTTTTTTTTGTGTTTTCTTGTGTGGATTCACCGTTGGACCGACTCGTACTTGAGAGAGAGCTTGAGAGGTGACCGGTTCTATCGGCATTTCAACTTCATCAATATTTTGAATTGTCTCACTTTCTTCTCCGCAGCCAAAGCTCGAGACACCATTTATTCCAGCTATTGCAGCTTCAATTCCACAAGCTTGAACAATAGCTTCCTCTGTCGCGTCTAATGGTAACTCCATGAATGGACCTCCACCAGTTTGCTGAATGGACTTTATATTTTCCATTAATTTTTTCTTTGCAGAGTATTTCCTTGTTGTCCAAATCTTGAGACACAAAGATTTATTGAAAATAAGTTTACGAACTCATTTTTTTTTTGATTTTGAACTTTATTTGGCTCAGTGGCCATTTATATTTAATGATAATTTACATTTGATATTTATGTTACATTCAAAATAATTGACCTATAAATTTTAATTAATATAAGTTTTGGCATATATAAATATTTGATTTTTAAATTGATTCAAAGTGTTGATGTTTCTAATGTTGATTGGAAGATAGTTAAAGGCTTGTAATCCCATGTAGAGTATGCTGGCTTGTGCTCTACTAGTTCTGGTCCGGATAATATTGAACTCTTCAACATTTCTTAGGTTATATGGTATTACTCTTCTTGTAGGTACACTAGATTGTAGGTATTCTGGGCAAAGATTGTGTTTTATTTTGAATACAAACACCATTGCCATCATATAAAGTCTTTGGTTGATATTTAGCCAATTTAATGATTCAAGCATTGAAGTTATTGAGCTATATCGATCACATTTTATTATTGTTCGCATGGCTTTGTTTTGCAATTTTTGCACTCTAGTTTTTTGGGTTATGTTACACAAATAGAGAAGACTTGCACAATACTCAAAATGGGGCTTGACAGTTACATTAAACACTTTTATTGCACTATTTTTAGAAATATTTTTACGCGTCCTTCTAAGGACTCCTAACTTTTTTGACACTTTTTTGCATATGTGGTCTATGTGTTCATTAAATGATAATTTGTTATCTAACACAATGCCAAGATATTTAATTGAGGTTATTTGTTCTATTATAGTGTTATTGATTTGTATGTTAAATTGTAGTTCAGGTGATGGATTATTTAGTATCATAAATTTTGTTTTATTGGTGTTGAGAACAAGTTTATTCATATTTAGCCATGTATATATTGCACTTAAGTCTTTTTCAATATTTTCTTTTATTAGATTTAGATTATTTCCGGATATATAAAGCAACCCGTCATCAGCAAATAGTACTAGTTTAGAATATTGTATCACTTTTTCCATGTCATTTATATAGAGCAGAAAGAGAAGGACACCTAGGATTGTTCCTTGTGGAACTCCTATATTCACTATTGCAGGGTTTGACATTTTATCGTTGACTGTTGTTTTTTGAGATCGATTGCATATAAAGGATTTAAACCACTTGAGTTCCGTATTTTTTACACCATATTTCTCTAGCTTATTTAATAATATAAAATGATTGACTGTTTCAAAAGCACGTTTAAGGTCTAAGAAAACAGCTGTAACACAATTTTTTGAGTCAATTTCTCTTTTCCAGTCACTTACTACAAAATTTACACAAGTTTCACATGAATGGTTTGAACGAAAGCCAGATTGGTATACACTTAAGATGTTATTATTGTCGAGGTGTTCTTGGAGTTGAATGGATACAATTTTTTCTATAATTTTTTCATATAATGGAAGCATATTTATGGGACGGTGATCACTACATTTAATTGCACTTGTAATTTTCTTTTTTGGAAGGATAAGTGATTGTTTCCAAGATTCGGGGAAGACACCACAGTTAAATGAAGTATTTATTATACGCAAAAGGACAGGACCAACAATTTCAATAGCATCTTTAAACATTTTAGTATTCATAAAATTAAAGTCGTTTTTTTGATTTATCACAGTTAAGGTATTGCTTATATCACAGATTTCAATTGAAGTAAACTTAAATTCTATATTGCACTCTTGGATTAGACTTATATAATCAGAAAATATCACAGAATTAGTAAGATCATTTACACTCGTAATGAAAAAGTTATTCAGTTTTTCAGCTATTATTGCACTATTAGTTTCTATATCACAGTTTTCAAATTGCACTTCTGTTATTTCTTCTTTGTTTGTTTTGAGAACATATTTTTTCAATTGTTTCCACATATCTTTTTGATTATTTGCACTATTTATTTTATTAGATATAAAATTAGACTTTGCAGTTTCAATTTGCTTTTTATAATAATTTCTATATTGATGATAATTCTGCCAGTCACTGAGTGAATTTGAAAGAGTAGCTGTTTTATAGAAGTTTACTTTACGTGTTTTTGCACTTCTTAACGTGTTATTAAACCATTCTCCGTTTTCATATGGCACCACTCGTGTTACAACCATACTGTCGACTAAATTTTTTAATTCGTTAGCAAAATTGTCGCTTAGCACATTTACGTTGTAAGGAATGTTAGGGTCGAAATCGGAAAAAAAAGGGTTTATTCTAAGTTCATTTATGAAATGTTCTTTATTGTACTTACAATATTTAATAGTTTTCTTATTTTGTTTTTTTCGTGTACATTTAATGAGTACTTCAATAGCCTCGTGATCACTAATTTTTAGAGTATGTTTTATTTGAGCACTGCAAAGGTATTTGTTATTAGTTAAAACATAATCTATTAAAGTCCTTGATGTTTGTGTAATTCTTGTTGGTTCTGTGTTTAACATGGTTAAATTATTGTCTGTTATTATTTGGTTTATACGTCTGGTGTATGTATTTGTTTGGTCTAGCCAGTCTATATTAAAATCACCCATTATTATATAGTTACTATTACACTGTTGTAGAAAGTCTATCCATTGTTCTAAATCATCACAGAAAGCATTTTTTGTAGACATATGAGATCTATATATTGCACTAAGGTATATCACAGTTGTATTTTCATATTGCACTTTAATAATAAGACACCAAAAATTCATCGCAATAACATATTTTTTGACGAGTGAGCATTTAAATATTTTTTTAACATAAAACACTAATCCACCAGTGTGACTGGATTCACTATCACAGTTTAACATGTAATAACCGTCTAGTTGGATTTCAGCCACATTATGGTTTTTTGTCACATGAGTTTCTGTTAATATTAGGATATCAAAGTTATATTCATTTATAGTTATCTGTAGACTAGTGAAGTTGTTTGCAAGACCTTCGATATTTGAGAAAAAACACTTGATAGTTTCTAGTTGCTAGAAACTATCGCGATTTTCGACAGCCTTTAGCTTTTTTAAAAACACTGGACAATTATTGTCAGATGCTGCATGATGTGTATCCAGCTGGAGATTTGTTTGTTCATTTAAAGAAACACAATTAGCACATTTATATATATCACTATTACAATCTTTTACATCGTGATTTCCAGCATACTTCATACATATTTTATTTTTAGTACAGTATTTTGCGATATGATTATAGCCACAACAATTATAACATTTTAATACTCTTATATATTGGTAAACACGACATCTATCCCATCCAATATTTAATTTACCCATGTTCATAATATTGGTGTTGGTAACACTGTTTACTTCCACAATAGCATTATATTTTTTTGTTTTGTGCGATAAATATATCTTGACACATTTTATATCACTATCATTTATCATGTTTTGACATTTAATTGCTTCAACTAAATCCTCTTCACTAATTGTCTCGCTCATTCCAACAATATTAATTCGCGGATTTCGATGTTCTTGAATTTTTGCAACATATTCACTCTTGTTTGTTTTTATTTCGTTTTCTATGGTTTTAACCGACTTTTTATCACATTTAATTAGTATACCACCGTTTTGAACATTTTTGACTTCATTTATTTTTAATTTCATGTTCCGTGGATTTATTACATTTTTTAAATCGTTTATTGTTTTTTCATTGTTTTGATCTGTTTTTGGTTTAACCACTATAACTTCACTATTTTCTTTTAGTGTTTGTGCATAGGAGACTTTTTGTTGTGTTGGTGTTGGTACACTTATATTTTTTGCTTCATCCACAATTTTTTTTAATTCAATGTTATTTTTCGCGATTTCGGCGATTTGTTTGCTGAGAGCAGATAAAATATTTGGGCAATCTATGCACATGAATTTGATTCTTGCGTTGTTTTTTAGTAGCGTCATATCAAATTTGCTTAATTCAACGCATTTGATATGGAATTTTTTCCCGCACATCCCGCTACATAACACATAATCATCATTCCGGTTAATTCTTTTGTCGCATTTGTCACCACTACAATTGTCTTCCATTTTCACTCAAGTTTATGAATTTATATATGCAAATTTAAATATATTATTTTGTTTAATTCACCAATTCACTTATTAAATTTTAATATTCAACGGATGGATCTATTAAATAGCCCACTATTTTTTTGTAATTTATTGAATTTTATAATTTAATTTTAAATATATATAATAAATGAAATAAACGCAAAATTCACAGGAGCAAAATTTTGAACGTTCCGTTTGAGATTTACACTGTTTAAAACCTCAATTACAAGTAAATTTACCCTTTTCCACTCTGCTGTTGTCTTGGTCGGTAGCCCATTAGCATTGAGTGCTGTTGAAAGTTTTTCCCACAATATTTTGTGGGATTCTTTATAATTTGTTCCCTTTCCTGAGAAGGATTTTGCCAAATTAGTATGCTCTTGCATAAAATTTGTAAGCAATTCTATTTGCTTTTTGTTTGCTTGCGTCCTAAGTAGAAATAAAAGTTAGAAATTATTATTTTAAGGATTATAAAAAATATTTACTTACATTTTTAACAATTCTCTCCTTTATAATTGCAGCTGTGGAAGTGGTCAAATATCATTTTAGCCGATTCCACCCCAGGTCCCAGAGCCCAATAAATGTTTAACAGCTGAAAATCTTTTATTCACCTCAATAGTGCCAAAAATTTAACACGAATTTAACTATTTAATTCACACACGGCCTAAGTCTAGTTGTTGAGTTTCATTTCATTTATTTTTATGTCTGTTCAGCGAGGATTTTTCTAGATCAGAACAGGACAGGACAGCACAGTTTTGTGAGAAACGTCAGATCAAGTTAGAACAGTCATTTAAACGTCAGTTGTCAAAAAAAAAAAAAAAAAAAACAAATTGTAAATTATATGAATTTTTTGCTTATCGGTTCTCGTTAGTTTTATTTATTTTTTGAGTTTTTACTGCGAAAAATATAATTAAAAATTGTTTTTAGTTAGAAAAACCACGAGCACCCGAGAAATATTCGCACAATTAAATCAAAACAAAAAGAAAAAAATGACAGCTTTGCTTTTGACATTTCTCACGAGTCTGTTCTAACCTGATCTTACTCAAAACCAAGAACAGAAAATCCTGTTCTAAACTGTTCTAGTTTTGTCAATGAACAGGAAACTAGAACAGTTCAGAACAGAAAAAATCTCAATGAACAGCAAAAAGCTGTACTTTTCTGCCTAGAACAGTCCAGCACAGCGTCAGTGAACAGACTTTTTGCAAACAGGATTTATTTTTATATTAAAGAAATTAAAAAAAAAACGATTTGTTAAAAATTTTTGTTTTGCTTTGTTTTTATATTTTTGCTTTCGTAACATTGTTTCAACAAATAATGCTGTCTCATTTGCTCTCACATATTTCGCTTATTAGAAAGAAAAAAGGAATTAATTTTTCCAGGGATGTGAGGAAAACTCAATTTGAACAAAAATTTCCCTTTTGCAGATTGGTGAAACCAAAAAGATTTAAGGGCCTTATAAAATTTAAGAAGGTTTTTGATAAAAGATCTTTTATTGTTTGTTTATGAAATTGGACATACATTAGTGTTAATGTATTAAAATACTTAATTTAAAGAATAGGTAAACAAATAAGAGCGAAAACATACAAAAATACGCTTATATGCTATCATGGAATTCCCCATATTTATATTTAAAATCAGAAACTATTGAATAATAATAAGTATTTAATATCATATAATAACACTGTGCAAGTTTTTTCAAAAAAAAATTTGAGACAAGTGCTGTTGACTGTTTCCCCCTATTTCGGACCAGAGAAATCGATTAGTTTTTCGATTTATCGGTACGACTTCGAAATATATAAACTGGAAAAATGACTTTAAACCTGGCAAAATGCTTGAAATTATTGAAAAAAAACTTGCGATTAAAATTTTATTTGAAGTCGTACCGATAAATCGAAAAACTAATGATGCCAATCGATTTCTCAGGTCCGAAACAGGGGGAAACAGTCAACAGCGCACTTGTCAAAGATTTCGACTTGCACAGTGTAACAGATCAAATATTACAATCACTTACATTTTTAAAATCGATGAATTGCGATATAAGTGTACCATCAGTTCTTTGAAATTCTAGTGTAACTAAGTCGTCGCTCACATTCGATGTAATGGTTTCTTGTATAACTTCTCCACCCTAAAATAAAAAAAAAAATAAATGTTAAAACTACGGTAATTACGTGACAAAATTATAGAATGAAAAAATACAGTTCACCTTGTAAATGGTATTGCTAACTAGATAACTAATAATGTACTCATGAGTAGTCTACCGAACTTAAATTTTTCTCAGCTATTGACCAGAGGGTCAATTCTCGTTCTGTGAAGCTGTGAAGTGATAAAAATAATATCATTTCAGTTTTCACAGTGTTTTTTCATTTTATCACTTCACAGGCACCCCAAATCCGATTCTCAAACTCAATATGATAAATCGTTGAAAAAATCTGTACTAAAAACTACTAAATGAAAAATTCTGTCACTTATATGTATTTCAGTTTTGAGTTTTTAAATTGTGTATTTTTTTTTTGAGAATAATTTTTAATAAAATGTCAAAAAAATATAAAGAATAAACTTCGCCCATGGTTAAAAGAAAGGTATTATCATTTAAATATATATATGCAACTATTTTAAAGACCAACAATCATGTTTTTTATAATAATATCCCTAGGAATTAATCAAGGAAATTGAAACGACAAGTTTGAAACCAAGAATTGAGAAGATTGTAAATTCATCAGTTTGGGTGGTGTAATAAAAATGACATTGGCAAAAAGGACATTATCAGTTAAAAATATGGATATGGTTACAAATATATGCATGGTTTAATAAAAATGACATTGGCAAAGAAATGCTTTTTACTATGTTTCTTCCCTTTTTTGTCTTCAAATTCTAATGTTCTCGCGTGTGCCATTCTTACAAAAACGTATGGTTCCGACGTACTTTATCCTCTTTTTAAGAACATTGCAAGATGAACGGCAGAATCTCTTATACCGTACCTCAGCTTTAAACGATGAAAGGCATTTAATAGATATAGGTAAGGTGTTGCAAATTACACATTATCCAAGCATTAAATTTTGCTTTATAAATTTAAAATAAGGCGTGTGTTTTTGACAAAGTTATCCGCAGTAGGATTTACCAATATCAACACTGAACTAAAATTTGTATGCACGCGCCAAGAGAAAGGAAAACCTAAACTTATACACTTCGTCCTAATTCTATCCGCAGCTTGGTTAAGCTTCTAAAGTTTTTCTTAATGCACATACTTAGCTCCTAGTAATACGTCCATCTGTGAGATTGACTGAACTTTTTAATGCTATATTAATTTGTTTGTATTGGTCCCAATGCTCTTCAACCTACAAAACATCAGCTCTTGCATACGATTAGATTGTGCTGCAAGGCAGAAATTTGGGCAGTATTTTATAAGCATTTCAATTAGAAAGAAATTTAAAAAACGATAAGCAGTTTTTTAATAATTTTCTTCGACTTTAACTATGTACTAAAATGCATGGAAATATTATCTGAGGAATCATTCGAAGTTGTTCTTCACGATAGAATTTGTTTGTGATAAATATTTTATCATGTGAAGAGATTTTGACATTTTTTAAATTTTTTTCACAGAACAAGAATCGGATTCGGTGTGAAGCTGTGATATTTTTTTTCATTTCAAAATATCACAGAACGAGAATCGACCCTCAGTATTAAAATGAAAGATATATATACAGATACACATGTGAAGGGACCGCACCAGCGTTCACTTAATTAGTTGCCTCAACCCTCAAAACAATTAATAGAACATTCAACCTGCTTCGATATTTAATATCCGAATTTCCATCGCATTACATTCATGATCATCTATATCAAAGCCGAAGCACAAACAATGCAACATTTATATTTCCGTTGGCACACTCTGTGCATTGTGCATATAGCTATAAATATATTCTCATATAGTTCAACTGGCACCTTCAGTGCACGACCTATATAATATGACACTAAATATACAACAACACTTTTAGTGATTGAAGAAAAACAAACATAATTAAGGGTCGCTGACTTATGGTAGTAAAATATGCATCATAAGCAAGCTAGCCCAAAGGGATCGGGTCAACATTCTGGCTCCAAAATTCTGTTTTTCAAAATTCTGCTTTTTTTTTATGAAAATTCTGATTTTCAAAATTCTGCTATTTTTCTATTCTGTCTTTCAAAATTCTGCTTTTCAAAATTCTGCCAGCATATTTTTTTAACAAAAAAATTCTACTAATTCTGTTTTTTTTTTTTTTTTTGTATAGCATTTCCGGTTACATCTCATTAATCCATTGTAGTAATTCAACTTTACTACTTTTCTTACTCTTTATTGTGTAACTGTCCCAAACATTTGTTATAATGCATAGACTAACTTTCTTATGATTCACATATATAAACCGTTGAAAACTATTAGAAATTAAAAAGAAAGATACAACATATTCCTTTCTTCGTCAATTTTTCAAAAATTCAATTAAATTAATAAATTTTTAATTATTTTTCGAAATTATTTAGCAATAAAAATCTTTTCTAAATATTTTTTAATTTATTGATTTATAAAACAAACATAAAAAAAAACGGACAAAGTTATTAAGTAATCAAATAAGCAGTGAGGAGATAATTTTACCAAATTCTGCACAAAATTAAAAAATGGAATTTTGACCCCAACCCTAGCCCAAAGACTCTTGAAGTGCATGGCTATTACGCTGATGCTGCATTTAATGGGAATTCCTATAGAGTATGGAAGTATGGTTGAATATCAATATAGGCATTAATTTATTGTCAAATTTTTGTATAAAAGAGAAGAATAAAAATATAACAATTTACTTCTAATTCTACACTCAAACATTGGTTTCCTTGAAAAAGCAACTCGCTGGAGGCTAAGCAATTTTGTCGTATAATTAGTAATATAGACACCCTATAGAGCTACTCGCTTTTGGGTTAAAATTCACCAGGCTACTCGCCGGACCGTGTCTTATTGCTAAAGTATCTAGCCTAACATACTCCAAGCGATATAACATGGCGATCTTGCCAGTCTATACTGAGGGACTGAGACGAAAACAAGGCTTATGGGACACATCTAGAAAACTAACCCCCATTAAATGTCTGAGAAAATCCGCTTAGCTTTGGCAGCCAACTTAATAAAGCAGGCTCAAGCAATTATAATCCAACCAGAACCAAAAGAAGTCGAATCAATTAAGGCAGGATCAAAGCCTATCACAATCGAGGAATAAAAAAATGGAAACAACTCGAATAGTACGTCAGAAGAAATCGTTCCACCAGCCAATAAACGAGGAGGAAAGCAGATCAAGCTGAAAAAACACCATAATGAATTGCACAGATTAGCCAACATTCCTGGCCTATCTTCCGACGCAAGGCAGAAATATTTGCGACAATTAAAAGAACTAAAAGGAGCAATCCGCTCCTCCAGACAACAAAAAAGAAAACAGAAACAATTATAGGAACAGGCGTGCCATAATCTTTTTCAACACATGCACAGTGGGTACCGCCATAGGTCAAAAATAAAAAAGTAAATGTCAGTTTTTTTAAAATGCAATGATTAAACAATGTTCTACAATCTCCCATCAAACCAAAACCAAAAAAAGTTAGACGGTTACATCTTTATTTCATTTCTTAATAGCCATTCAAAGTCAATATATAAAAAAAAGTACAGCTTGCTAATCGCTGCAGTTATAAGGTGTAAACTTGGGATAGTGATACCATTGAATAATTACAAATAGAAGTGGACACCCAGGGAAACTTCCGCTGTTTTCTCACTGTCTCTAATATCGTGCGTTGAATTAAAAAAATTAAGAAAAGCAAATCCAACAATCCAAAAGCAAATCCAACAATCCAAAAGCAAATCCAGCAACCCAAAATCAAATCAAAAACAGCTTATATAGATAAAAGTTTTCCTATTTCAAAAAGTGGAGATAGCCTAGAGGATAAGGTGAATGTCTGTTAAGTTTAGGTTCGAATCTGAAGGAAAATTGAGATTTTTTTTTTTTGTTTTTTTACATTACTAGAATAAAAATTAATTAAATTCGTCAAAATAAATCTACACAAAAAAAAAACAATTTCAATTTTTACCAGTATTCGAGCCTATTGCCTAGACCAGTAGGAGTAAAAGGTATCGACCTTGTTCGCTAGACAAATATGACTTTTCAATATACGAAAACTTATATCAATATAAGCTCTTTGAAATATATAATAATTATTATAAATTTTTTTATGAAGGTTTAGTGTAGACGCAACTCTATGTAGTTCATCTATCTTCCGATACTCCTATAGTTGCAAAGTAATCTGCGGTGTCACTTCTATTTGTAATTATTCAATGGTGATACTGATAACGGATGTTAAAAAATTGTGAACATTTTGATATTAAAGGAGGTTAATACTTCCTAAAAACATAAATTATATTGTTAAATAACATTAAGGCTTTTTGTAATGGGGCTCGTAAACGAAGCAATTTTAATCATTTTTATTTAGCTTAATTTTCAGTAAATTGGAGATTTAGTTGGTTTACCTTCGATTGCCTTATACAATTTAAGTTCTCAAATGAAGAATACATACATGTACTACCTTTCGAAATAAAATTACAATTTAAAACTAAAAGATTGCCTTATTGCCACTATTATTTTTATAAAAGACTGACCTAGAGGGTAAGGGTAAGGTGCACGATTGAAAGTCAGGTTCGATTCCCGGCATTAACCATTTTTTCTATTTTTCTTCAAAATAACAAAAAATTAAAAAAATTGAATTGATGTATTATTTTGCAATAATAAATCATATAAAGTCATAATACAGGCGTTTCATTAAAACAAAAATTGTCAGTATATTTTTGATCGCACTTTGTATGGGAGGGTACTTACTGTGAGATGGTAAAAAAAAACACAAAGCATTAAACATAAATTAAATAATGGTCAGTCTAAAATTGAAGAGGTCGTTGTAAATAACAACGGACCTCAATTAAATAAATTCAATGAAAAAATTGAATACGGAATTGATATGACCATGGTTGCTGTAATAATAGTAATAGTTATATTAATTAAGCATGCTACCAACATAATAAAAAGAAAATTTGAAAAGAATATCATAAATAAATTATAAAAAATAATGTAAGACGGTGAATGTCAGTATAAAAAAAAACATTCTAATAGTGTAAACAAAAAATGTTTATATTTTTTTCAATTTTTCTTGGCGTCCATGAATGTTGGGTTTTCTATGCTTTTGCAAACATAAAACTAAAAGAAATATTGAAACTTTGGAACATTTTTATCAAACACTTCACAGATATTAATCAAAGGGATTTAAATAGCGAAGAACAAGAATACTAAATTAACTTCTAAAGCGAAAGAATATAAAGATTTGTCAGAAAACATAGTTAAAAATAATATTCAAGTAATAAATGAGTAGGAGTTAGAATCAATAGAAGAGGAATTAGAAGCAGAAGAAGAGAAATCAGAAGAAGAGGAATTAGAATCAGAAGAAGATGAACAGAAACAGGTTAATAAGAAAGAAAAATTAGAAAAAAAACAAATACAATGGCAGAGTTTGATTTTAGTAAGGCACAAAAGTTGCCTGTACTTAATATCGCGGCAAATAACCAAAGAGCGAAAAATATTAGGGATTTTCTTAATAATATAGCGTATTACCATGATATATTAAATGAAACTTCAAAACCTATGCTAATCAAATTTATATTGAAATGTAAAATCCAACAAAAATAACATTTGAAAAATTAAAACAAAATTTAATTGCGAAATGCGGAGATAAGAACACAATAGAGGGTATTCAAGCTAAATTAGATAGATCGCGTCAAAAAAATCGACCTATGCGAGAATTCGTGTCAGAAATAGAACACTTAGTATCAAAAATGACGGAATTAGAAATAATCTTACAAGGGGAGCAGTCAAGAGAAACATTAACAGCAGCAAATGAACGTAGAGGCTAAGCGTTTTTAAAACAAGGAGTTAATGATAGATACAAGATAGTTCTGGATAGTGCAAGGCATACAAAAATGCAAGATGCTATAGCGCATCTCGTCCCGTTTCTGCCTGAACCACGTATCTACATAGCAAATTTTGTTCTGTTCTTAAAAGAAACATACATTTTTCTCAAAATTAAAAATATGAATTGAACAAAAGGAAATCAAGTTATGTTTAAGACATATTGATTGAGTTGTTTCTAAACTTAAACCTTTGTATCTATTCTTTTTTAAGTTTTAGAGCAATTTTTAACAGAAAAAAAATCTTTTAAAAAAAATGTACTTACGAGGTTCAAGCAGAAACGGGACGATCTGTTAGAGTTAGCTCCAAGTACAGCCCAAGTAACAGAAAATATCAGATATGCCAACAATTCTTGTTTTTCTAATGCCCAAAACCAAACAGGAGGTCAGGGTTTTGCACCTCGGAGTTTTCACAATAATTACCGAATTTTTTTTAATAATGCTAATAATTCTAGTTACATGAATCGAAATTTTCCACGGCAAACAAATTTTCGTAGCAATTACTTTCAAAATTTTCCCAGGCAAAATAATTTTAACAACAATAGCAATTACCAACGATCATCTTATCAACCGCGTTTTAGTTCGCCACAGAATAACAATTCTATTCAATATAATAACACTAATAGAACCAACCCAAATAACATAAATAAACAAACCAATCTAATTAACAATCTAACGGACTTGGTCTATTATATTAGATTAAAACTAAAATAAACCAGCAGTAGTACCTGGATATCTTGTAAAACAGTAAGCTTGTATTCGTCGACTTGAAAAAGCCTACATCCAGCACCAAGCCAAAGCATCATCAACTACATCCAGAAACGTATACAGAACTCTCAACCACCACTTGCAATCGGAAAATAACTATTTTACCAACGAACTATCGGCTGAAGCTATAAGCTACATTTTTAGAGCACGGGTTGAAATGCTTAGCCTCAACTGTATGCCTCATCGCCCTGATCTCTCACAAATTTGTGGTTTGTGTAACAGAAGAGAAGCTGAAGACACTCTCCACTTTATTGCGGTTTGTCCAATACTTCAAGAGATAAGAAGATTACATTTAGATGAGAGCTTTATTTCCCCAATTCGTTTGCGCGAAATACTTAATGGTGCCCAAGGGTGGTCTAACCTATACAAATATTGTAAACATGCGCTGACTTTTCGGAATAGTTACTTATGAGAAATTCTAAAGTTATCCCAGCTATTGCAGTTTAAATTATTTTATTTTTATTTTGTGTTTCAAATCACTGCAAAATTGATAGAGTCAAATCCTGTAAAACTTATACCATTATTGTGTTATTATTATGAACTCGTACATATATAATTTATTTTTGTGTTTCAAATCACTTGAAAATTGATAACATGTTTAAAGTTTTTATAAATTGTGAAAAAAATGTATTTTGTGTTTCAAATCACTTCAAAATTGTTACTTATATTTTCAACTAATTGTTAAATTTTTCCTTATTTAATAAGTTTTTATTATTTTATTGAATTTTGTTCATTAGCCAATTTTTATAAATTATTTCAATATTTTCAATATATTTTTTTCTTTCTTTATTATGAAATGTCATATCAGGCAGACGGCAGAATTGCCACGTCCTTATTCTTAGGAATAAATATTGTAAACCTTGTTTTATGAAATAAAGAATTTTATCTATCTATCTATCTATTCGTCGACTTCAAAATACCGCTTAAATGGGTCTTCCAACAAGATAATAACCCAAAATACTTCAGGAGAGCAGCCAAACAATGGTTTCAAAACATTAAGATTTAGCTTATGGAGTGGACTGCTTAGTCTTTGGACATCGATCTATTCTAGAATCATTGCGAGGATATAAAAGAAGTTTATAAAGCAAAACCCAAACATAACGGCAGTTATGGACCGTTGTTGAGCAGGTTTGGTGAGCTAAAACACCTCATAGATCTCAGCGACTTGTCGGCCCCATAAAAGGTTTTTTGCCGAGCTTTAATTAAAAATAAAGGTCAAGGGAGCAAATGCTAGCTTTTGCCAAGTAAAATACCGTTTATTTGAACTTCTTGTGCCTTTGTTTTATTTAAGTTTACTAGAAAAAGAAAATCACTGCTATTATTTTGACCGCTTAATTTTTAGGTTTATTTTGTTTTTGGATTATTGCAATATTATTAGCAATAAATGAAATTTCATTCATACTAAAAATTAATCTAGAATGTATCTAAAATAGTTTTACTAAAAAATAAATCCAACATCGAAACTCTTTTTATGTTTTATGTTTTACTTAAAATATTTTTCGGTGCAGTGCTATTTTGTTGACCGCAGCTATATGTCTATATTTGCTAGCTCACTAGGGTGTTATAGTAGAACCTCCTCCTCATCCATGCAGCTTCTGCAGAAATCATTGGAATAGATTCCGAGGCGTGTTGCGTGCTTGCCTATTATACAGTGTCCTGTTATGACACTTATTACGGAGCTGATTTGTGATCTGCTAAGAGATAATAAACAATTGTAGCATCTTGTTTGAGCATTAGTTTACACGTAGCGATGGGAATACCTATATGTTGACCTTATTTGGTAATAAAGATATCAGTGTTCCACTTTTGGCAAGTTCATCAGCTCTGCGATTTCCTGAAATGTCTCTATGGCCCAATTACGTGTTCTGACCGAACGGTTGTGTTAAAAAAAAACATTTAAGTTTTTCTTTTATTATTATCTTTTTTTTTTATTCTTTTATTTTATTCGTTTATTTATTAATTAACATGATCTAAGAAGAAGCCGCTGTCCAAAGCAAGGCTGCACCTCTGTCTTAGCTATTTTTATTAAGACTAAATTTACAAAAGTGTTTTTGATAGAACTAAACCTCAGGTAAGAATTAAAATGTGTAAGGTAAGCTTGTTATTGAAATATTCATATTTCATCTAGTTGTTCTAATATGTGAACAAAGGTAAAAGGGAAAAGGGGGTGTATCCGTTTAGGATTGGTTTTAGCAACGTATGCAAAAATGGCGTGGGAAACAGTTAGGAATTTTATAATGTGCCGTTAGGCGAAGGGGCGTGTGGGGAATAATGGATTTATGGTGTAGGGTGAAGTCTCGGACGTAACTCCTCCCCCCTTAAGATTCTGCTCCGGAGAATCTTTATTATTTATATTAACTTTTATGTTTGATTTATTTTTAAAAATGAATATTAAAATAATTGATAAAATAATGAAAGTTACAAGGAAGGTTCCAATGTTTATAGAAATATGGGTAATATTTTTTCTTTTTATTTCTTCTATAGCTTTACGATTTTCTATTTGTTTAAAGTGAAGTTTTTCAGAGGTATAGTTCATTACAATCTTTTTAATTGATATATTCTTAAAATTAGGTATTATAAAATTATCGTTATAAACAAAATTTTCATATTTAACATTGTTGATAATGATTTTACAGTTTTCGAATCTTAAAATATTGTTTCCAACTATGGTTATCTTAAAATTATGACAATTATGTAATATTTCTGTTTGTGCAATATTTTTAGTTATAATAGCATTATTTGCTATTTGTTTGATTTCTATGTTTTTATTTTCTTTAAATTCACATTCCATGTTTTCTTTTAATAAATTTGATAAACAAGTATCGTTTGTAATTTTTAAATTTTTTAATTTAAGTTCATTGTCAGTATAATAGTATACTAATTTCCCATTTGTAATAAAGTTATTGTTAGATATTACAATTTCTAGATAATTTTTATTTGGAATGGGTTCCACATTTATTTTATAAAAAATTTCTTCGGAATAATTCGGTATAAGTAAGATAAATATTATTTGATCTTCGTGGATTATAGCAGAACTCTTTATATTCGGTATTTTATTAAGTGTAATATCAAAGTTTTTAATTTCTTTCGAGGTTAGTAAACCTGTATTTAGAATTCCTAGCTGGCTCAGCATTAAATTTTCTTTTACTTTCTTTACTTGTGCTCTTAATAGATCTATGTCGTAATTAATCTGAAATGCATGTTGCATCTTTTTTATTCTTATATGTTCTTGGTTAACAGCATTGCCTAAATTCTCAAATTGTTTCTTAATGTCGTGTTGTTGCTTATTAATTTGTATACTAATATTGTTCGATATTTCGTTAAAATTGTTGTTGATCTTAATCTGTTCGTTTAGTCCGTCTATAATGTTTTTATTGTTTTCTTTATTAATATCCAGGCTTTGTTTAATTTCTTCTTCGTCTTCATAGTCCATAGTTCCTGTTAAGTATTTCAATCCTTTCCCTACTATGTTAAATAGTCCTCTTCTCTTCCTCTGGTGTTGGTGTACCAACAAATTTTCTATCTCTTCTGACAAGGTTATAAAATTATGCATTATTGTAGGGTATTCGTTTTTAAAATTGAGTTTGTCAATGTTTTGTTTTATTATGTCTAAATTGTCTGTCCATGTTGTTAAATTGATATTGTGTAAAATTTTTGTAAAGTTTGTAATAATGTTTAAATTTTGTTCTTTTATTATTACGTAGCCATTGCCTGCATTAACGTTTTGTACATCAAGTCTTTGTCCATTTGTACCCGTTGTTGCTAAAAGTAGTGTTAGTAGTATCTGAAGGAGAAGGAAGGGAAATTGTATTTTATGTATTTTGTTCAAATTTAAAGTTGCGTTTGAGTTGACTTTTGTAATATTTGCACCCTCTTTCATCTACTACATGGTCTTCGTCTAAGGCTGTGGTATTTGATTTTATGTGGGTAGGCTTAAGTTTGTTATGTGTTCTTGTTTTTAAATATGAGTGTTTATCTTCTGTAAGGTTTATATCGTTTTTGTCTTTGTTATGTTTTTGTATGTATCGTTCTTTATTGTTATTAATTGTCTCTATAATTGTAGGGTATTCCTGATTTGTTATTGTTCCGTCTGTAAATTCAATAGGTCTTCTTTTTGTGGAAGAGTGAATTGTTTTGTTATATATTGTAACGGCTTTAAAGACTTTGTTTCGTAAAGTGTCATTATTTTGTTTATCAGCGTTAAATGTTCGTATGTGCTCGTTAAGAGTCGAGTGGAATCTTTCGATATCCGAGTTTCCGGTCTTATGGTAAGGTGTCGTTATATGTAAGTCTACGTTATTTTCTTTTAGATATTCCTTTATTACTATTGAAGAAAATCCTGTTTCTCCATCAACTATAATTCTTTCCGGGATACCATTATTGGTAAATCTATATTTTAAGGTATTTAGTAGTTTTGGCCAAGTTCTATGTTTAATTTCATGAACTGTGACAAATTTGGAAAATTTGTCCAACATTGTAACAAACATTAAGTTGATATTGGCGTACCAAATGTCAACGTGAAGGATCTGGTTTGGTTTAATTGGTGTTTCAGTTAATTTTAAGGGTATTTTGTATGGACTTCTTTCATATTTTGCTTTGTTGCAAATTTCGCAGTTATTTATGAATTCTTGAATTTTAGTTTTTAGGTTAGGGGTATAATAAACATCTTTGATTTCGGCATAAGTCTCGTTAATGCCTCTATGGTTTAAAGATTCGTGAGATTTTGAAATTACTAATAATTCTTTTTCTTTATCGTCGAGGTCTCCTAAAAATTTGGAACATTTTATGAATCTTAAGAGTTTGTTTTTGCTAAAGTATTTTATATAAGTATCTTGGAATTTGGCGAAAAGACTATCATTTCTTGAGAATATACCAACAATTCTTTTGGGTGGAATAACCTTTTTCATAATATCTAACATCAGTTTTTCGTTATAGTTTTTTATTTCTATTACTACTCTTTTCTTGTTAAAAACCTTATAAATTTTATGGTTGCTAATGTTTTGTGTTTCATTTAGTATTATTTGTGTTCTGTAAATATTTACTGGTGATTCAATAATTGGGATGTGATCACTGCTATCTTCATTTGCGCTGTGAATAGTAGCGATCATAGATTGTGCATCAATCTGTTCATTTGTTTCATTGGAATCTAGTAATTCTCGGTTCGTCACATGTTCGTTGTGGTAAACTTCAATTCTAGATAAACCATCGGCTACATGGTTATCTTTTCCTTTAATATATTCTACGTCGAAAAGATACTGTTTAAGTTTCTCATCCCATCTTTGTAGTTTGCAATTCGGTTCTTTGAGTGACTTTAGCCAAACTAGGGGTCGATGGTCAGTTCTTACTAAGAATCTTCGGCCGTAAAGATATGGTCTAAAATATTGGGTAGCCCATACAATGGCTAATAATTCTTTTTCTATGGTAGAGTACCTTGTTTCGTGGTTATTCAGCGTACGACTGGCGTAACATACAGGGTGATTTTCTTGGGACAAAACTGCACCAATTGCATAATTGGATGCATCTGTAGTTAAAGTGAATTTCTTTTCGAAATCTGGATATCTTAAAATGGGTTCTGTCGTAATCAATTTTTTTAGAGTTTGGAAACTATCGATATAATCTTTATCGTTTATATCGATTTTAGCTCCGTCTTTAAGAAATAAACACATGGGTTTAGCTACTTTACCGTAGTCTTTTATAAATTTTCGGTAATAACCTGTAATGCCTAAAAATGACTTGATTTGTCTTTTTGTTTTGGGAAGTTTCCAGTTGATGATAGCTGAAATCTTATTTGGATTGGGTTTTATACCCTCCGTTGTAATTATATGGCCTAAAAACTCCGTTTCTTTTTTTAAAAGTTCGGTTTTATCAAGTTGTACCTTTAAATTCACGTCTTTTAGTCTCTTAAATATTTTTCTTAAAGATACTATATGCTCTTCTAAAGATGTTGAAAAGACTATGATATCGTCTAGATATACCAAACAAATTCTCCCAATAAAGTCTGATAGAACAGAATTCATTAATCTTTGGAAGGTAGCAGGCGCATTTTTCAAACCAAAGGGCATGCGAACAAATTCGTAATGACCCATATCGGTTGAAAAAGCTGTTTTTCTTATATCTTCTTCTGCTATCTCAATTTGGTGAAAACCTTTCGCCAAATCAAGTGTCGTGAAATACATACATTTTCCTAGTTTATCGAATATGTCGTCAATATTCGGAATAGGAAATTTATCATCTATTGAGACTTCATTAAGTTTCCTATAGTCAATTACAATTCTCCATTTTTGTTCACCGGAAGCGTCTAACTTCTTAGGAACGACCCAAATGGGGGAAGAATATGGAGAATTGCTAGGCCGTATTATACCTTGCTCAAGCATTTCTTGTATCTGTTTGGATACTTCTTTTTTGTGAATTTGAGGATATCTATAACTTTTAGTATAAATAGGAATTTCATTAACTGTTTTTATTTCATGCTTAATCGCATTTGTAAAGGTTAAGTTACTTCCTTTTTGATAGAAAATGCTAGAAAATTCTTTAATAATAGCAGTTATTTTATATTTTTCTTCTGTATTCAAATGATCTATTCTAATTTGATTAGAAATTGGATCATTACTTGTTTCGGTGTGATATATTTCTAGTTTTGGTATTTTACTTTCATACTCTTCTTCATCTTTATTAAAGAAAATTGGTATTTCAATATTTTCTACAACCAAGACTTTCTTTTTGAAGTCAAGAATAGTCTCTAAGGGTAGAAGAATATTGTTACCTATTAATCCGTCAAAAATATCGTGAAATTTGAATTCTAGAAATTCTGCAGTTTTATTTTTGCCGAATTCTTTGAACAAGGGTATTTGGACTTTTTTATCAATGAAGAGAGGTGTGCTTGTGGTCTTAATTTTGACTGGTTTTTCTAACTGTTTTGCCCATTTGGGATGGCAAATTCCCGGGTTTATTATACTCGTTTCCGAGCCTGGATCGATTAAAATTCTTAATTTGTGGTTAGTGATATTAGTCTCTACGACTATATAGGGTTATCTACCGGAGGGCTGGTTTCGCGAAAATCCGAGTCTTGTAAGTTGATTTGCCTTTGGAACGAGGTAGAAAGGGTGTCCATTGGTTCTGGATTTCTATAATTGTTTGAGTAATTATTTCTACTCTGCCCGGATCGATTGGAATTAGTGGGGTAATTATAAGAGTTGTTACCTGCATTGTTTTGATTATGCCTATTGTTAAAATTGTGCTGATCAGATCTGTTAGAATTGTTATGATTAAATGTACCTGAAGAATTTGAATTTGAAATGCGTTGACCAAATCTGTTGGGATTGTTATTATTAAATGTACTTGAAGGGTTTGAATTGCGTTGACCAGATATGTTGGGATTGTTATGGAAGTTATTATTCTGATAACTAAAATTATTGGGTCTATAATTTTGTCTAGGATAACCTGAATTGTTTTGGTGGTAAGGTTCAGATATTTTTAAATTTCCCTGATCGTGTCCTACAAATTTACTTATAATGCCTCTAATATCAGAAATGTCGTATACGTTAATTATTGCAAATGCTAATGAGCCAGCTACTAATTCTTTGACTTTCTGAATCAACATATTATTAAAAATCATGGTCATTTGAAGACCGTTTTCGGAAAATGTGGAAAATTCTGAGATATTTTCTATAAGCTTTTTTAATTTTTTGTCTAACTTACATTGAGTAATCCAATGTCTTTTGTTATACTCATCTCATCCCTTGTTGGTCGGAAATGTTTTCGCAGCTTTTCCAGGCATTGGATCCATGTTGTTGGTGGGTTGTAGTACATCAAATTCTTTGCTGCTCCTTGAATTTTGGTATCGTATATTATTTGGTATACTGTTGATCTTTCTTCCTCCTGATAGTCACTGAGGATTTTGTTGACAGAACTAACGAATGAAGGCAAAGTTCCTTTATCGCCTTTGAATGTTTCTAGAAATCTAATGTCTTTCTCTATACGCGCTCTTGTGCTGGATGGTCTGTTGTTTTGTTGTATGATTTCTGTGAGTGCGGCTAGGCACTGTTCAACATTGAGCTGGGCCATCCTGTTAGCTCTTATGTTATCAAAGATTCTATTTCTATTGTTATTAATTTTGATAGTTTGTTTTTATAGAACACTACAAACCGTTTTTTTTTTTTTTTTTTTTTTTTTTTTTTAATCGAAGATTAACGTACACTTTTTCGTGTGTTTATTTCTTAGTCGAATTTTAACATACACTTTTTCGTGTTTATTTCTTAATCGAATATTAACATACACTTTTTCGTGTTTATTTCTTAATCGAATATTAACATACACTTTTTCGTGTTTATTTCTTAATCGAATATTAACATACACTTTTTCGTGTTTATTTCTTAATCGAATATTCAAATACACTTTCCGTGTGTTTTCCGACTGCGCCAATTACGTGTTCTGACCGAACGGTTGTGTTAAAAAAAAACATTTAAGTTTTTCTTTTATTATTATCTTTTTTTTTTTATTCTTTTATTTTATTTTTTTTATTATATATTATATATATTATTATATATATATTATTATATATATTTATTTTTATTTTATTCGTTTATTTATTAATTAACATGATCTAAGAAGAAGCCGCTGTCCAAAGCAAGGCTGCACCTCTGTCTTAGCTATTTTTATTAAGACTAAATTTACAAAAGTGTTTTTGATAGAACTTAACCTCAGGTAAGAATTAAAATGTGTAAGGTAAGCTTGTTATTGAAATATTCATATTTCATCTAGTTGTTCTAATATGTGAACAAAGGTAAAAGGGAAAAGGGGGTGTATCCGTTTAGGATTGGTTTTAGCAACGTATGCAAAAATGGCGTGGGAAACAGTTAGGAATTTTATAATGTGCCGTTAGGCGAAGGGGCGTGTGGGGAATAATGGGTTTATGGTGTAGGGTGAAGTCTCGGACGTAACTGCCCGGCACCCAGCAAAAGTGAATGTTAAACTGCTGTGCCATCTCCATCAGAGATGATCAACAGTTAAAGGCAGTTATTGAGTTGGTAGAGACAGAATCAAGAGATTTAATGGCTGTCTGGCTGTCCGAGAAGATACGGATATCTTTGTTTGATACCACGTTTTCTTAAAGCCAAGACAGGACTTCTTTTATTGCCAAAAGTTCCGCCTGGAACACGCTACAGTGAATAGAACGACGAAAGGAGAGACTTAAATTTAGTCTGTCTGAGTATACACCTCCACCAACTCCATCTTCAGTTTTTGATCCGTCCGTGTAAAAATGGATCGATTCATCTTCCAGGAATTTTCTATCCTTCCAGATTGATCTAGAGGGATGATTACCTGAAAACTTCTATCAAATTGCAGTTGTGGGATGGTGTAGTCTATTTTACTTGGGATTGGTCCGAAACAGTTCAGAATAATAGAGTGACCAATCTTATTATTGATCCATTGTTAAGAGGCTTTGATACGAATTGCCATTTGTTTGCCATATCGTTGGCTGAGAATTATAGGGTTGTCTCAGCTTTGTTTTGAGAAAATCGATCTCGAAGTTTTTTAGGCTGGTTTTTGGATAAAATAGTAACAAAGTAATACAAAATCGATGCAATCTTATAAAGGACCCTAAAAAAGTCACGAAACTATGAAAAAATCATTAATTTCACCACAAAAGAGGGCTCTGGAAGCATTTTTAAAAAATTACATAGAACCTTTTTATGAAAAAGTTTGAAAACAAATTTTAAAAAGGTTCTATGTTCCACATAGAACCTTATAGTTCTTATATATTGTGACCACCTTTTATTTTTGTCCTGCCAAATTCGCACCCGTGTGCCGACAGAGGGTTAATATCTAAATATGCTTTGATTTTTTTTTTTTTTTCATTTTAGGTTTGATTTCACTTTAGTTGGAAGATATTATGTCAAATCCTATTTAATAAGAGCGAAAACACAACAAATCACGATTTGCTAAAAAAAAATAATAAAAATTCATATTTTTGTTGAAGCAGGTACACGAATCTGTACCTATTATATTAAGCGAATTTCTGCATGCATGGTTTTTTGCAAAGAAGACTTAAAATATGCGGACACATTTTTTTAATTTCTTGCACTTAATAAAGGATCTAAGGTGTAAAATGTATATCCAAACAAAATTGAAATAAGAAAATCCTCTTAAATTACGGTAACATCTTTTTATATTTGTTTAATTTTTTAATTTCAATAAGAACACAGGTAAAATTAGCAGATATACTTAAGAAGAAAATTCTTAGATATTTAAAATAAATAAAGTTCAATTTGATTTTTAAAGGATTTCATTTGTTTTTATTAGAAATTTTAATATTCTTATTGCCTTATGTTTGTCAGTGTATAATAGTTCAAGCGGCGACCGTCGAGTTACTTAGCTCATAAGGTTAGAGGTTAAAATTGGTGTCAAATGAAAGATAAGTTGATACTGAAAATAAAAAAATAGGGTTGCCACTTCTAAAATGGGAACTTCCATGTGGCAACCCTATTTTAAAGATAAAATTGTCACACAGCAAATACATTCAAATCTTTGTTGTTGTTTGAAATGCCAAACGAAAGTCAAAATAGTAAAAAAAAAATAATAAAATAATATAAAGAACATTACCCTACAAATGTGGCAACCCCATTCAAATGAAAACAACACTGAACAAAACAGTATAACTTTTTATGCACTAGAAAGCTAAACTATACACCAAATTTGAGATAATACTCCCTTCTATCTAAAAAATGTCGGGTGCCACCTCGCAAATGCAGACAAGTACTCGGCAACCCTACTCAAATGCTAAAAAACGCTAAAATCACCCTTTTTGTTGGCCAAAGTGTATAATATTTGATAGAGTTAAAGGCTATTTTATACAATATATTTTAGCTAAGACTCTCCTCTATCTAAAAAATGTCGGGTGCCACCTCGCGAATGCAAAAAAGTACTCGGCAACCCTACTCAAATGCTAAAAAACGCTAAAATCAGCCTTTTTGTCGGCCAAAGTGTATAATATTTGATAGAATTAAAGATTATATTATACGTAATATTTTAGCTAAGACTCTCCTCTATCTAAAAAATGTCGGGTACCACCTCGCAAATGAAGATAAGTACTCGGCAACCCTACTCAAATCCTAAAAAAACACTCAAATCACTGGTTTTTTGGCCAAAGTGTATATTATTTGATAGAGTTAAAGACTATAACATACATCATATATTAGCTTAGACTCTCTTCTATCTAAAAAATGATGGGTGCCACCTCACAAATGCGGACAAATACTCGGCAACCCTACTTAAATGCTAAAAAACACTCAAATCACTTGTTTTTAGGCCAACGTTTACAATATTTGATAGAGTTAAAGGCTATATTATAAATAATATTTTAGCTAAGAATCTGCTCTATCTAAAAAATGTCGGGTGCCACCTCGCAAATGCAGACAAGTACTCGGCAACCCTACTCAAATGCTAAAAACACTAAAATCACTTGTTTTTTGGCCAAAGTATATAATATTTGATAGAGTTAAAGGCTATAACATACACTACCTATATATTAGCTAAGACTCTCTTCAATCTAAAAAATGATGGGTGCCACCTCGCAAATGCAGACAAGTATACTATACACTTTGACCGACAAAAAGGGTGAATTTAGCGTTTTTTAGCATTTGAGTAGGGTTGCCGAGTACTTGTCTGCATTTGCGAGGTGACACCCATCATTTTTTAGATAGAAGAGAGTCTTAGCTAATATATAAGTAGTGTATGTTATAGCCTTTAACTCTATCAAATATTATATACTTTGGCCAAAAAACAAGTGATTTTAGTGTTTTTTAGCATTTGAGTAGGGTTGCCGAGTACTTGTCTGCATTTGCGAGCTGGCACCCGACATTTTTTAGATAGAAGGGAGTATTATCTCAAATTTGGTGTATAGTTTAGCTTTCTAGTGCATAAAAAGTTATACTGTTTCGTACAAAGAAGATTTTTGTCAGTGTTGTTTTCATTTGAATGGGGTTGCCACATTTGTAGGGTAAGGTTCTTTATATTATTTTATTATTTTTTTTTACTATTTTGACTTTCGTTTGGCATTTCAAACAACAACAAAGATTTGAATGTATTTGTTGTGTATGTATGTTATAGGCTTTAACTCTATCAAATATTATATACTTTGGCCAAAAAACAAGTAATTTTAGTGTTTTTTAGCATTTGAGTAGGGTTGCCGAGTACTTGTCTGCATTTGCGAGGTGGCACCCGACATTTTTTAGATAGAGAAGAGTCTTAGTTAAAATATTATTTATAATATAGCCTTTAACTCTATCAAATATTTTACACTATGGCCGACAAAAAGGGTGAATTTAGCGTTTTTTAGCATTTGAGTAGGGTTGCCGAGTACTTGTCTGCATTTGCGAGGTGGCACCCATCATTTTTTAGATAGAAGAGAGTCTAAGCTAATATATGATGTATGTTATAGCCTTTAACTCTATCAAATATACACTTTGGCCAAAAAACAAGTGATTTTAGTGTTTTTTAGCATTTGAGTAGGGTTGCCGAGTACTTGTCTGCATTTGCGAGGTGGCACCCATCATTTTTTAGATAGAAGAGAGTCTAAGCTAATATATGATGTATGTTATAGCCTTTAACTCTATCAAATATTATACACTTTGGCCAAAAAACAAGTGATTTTAGTGTGTTTTAGCATTTGAGTAGGGTTGCCGAGTACTTGTCTGCATTTGCGAGCTGGCACCCGACATTTTTTAGATAGAAGGGAGTATTATCTCAAATTTGGTGTATAGTTTAGCTTTCTAGTGCATAAAAAGTTATACTGTTTCGTTCAAAGAAGATTTTTGTCAGTGTTGTTTTCATTTGAATGGGGTTGCCACATTTGTAGGGTAACGTTCTTTACATATATTATTAATTTTTTTTACTATTTTGACTTTCGTTTGGCATTTCAAACATTTTTTTATCTGGTCAAACAACAAAGATATGAATATATAAGTTATGTGACAATTTTTTCTTTAAAATAGGGTTGCCACATTGAAGTTCCCATTATTTTTTTCAGTATCAACTTATTTTTCATTTGACACTAAACTTAACCTCTAACCTTATGAGCTAAGTAACTCGACGGTCGGTCGCCTCTCCGACTATAACGCATGTTAATATTTTTATACGTTAAGTTTAAAGAAAATAAAAACGAATAACTTTGCGGCCCTGTCCACATTTTTATTAATTTTGAGTTTTAGAATATAATTTAGATTTTATGTTTTTGACACACATGCACCTCCTTTTTTTCCTAATCAACAAATAAATATGGGACAAAAACAAACAAATTAACAAACTTTATGAGATCTCGTGGCTTAAATCAGGGTAAGTTATGTGATTTCTTAAAGTGAACTAGGAAGCGAATATTCTGAGTTCACCTACAAACGATTCTGGGGCTTGGGAATTTTTTTAGTTTTTAATGATAAAAGTCCTAACCAGCATGTCTTTCTAGCTAAAATGGTTGCAGAGTTTATAATTCATGATACCTACCTAGATGTAGCAAAACATTTATCTGAGTCGCAAAAATGGATAATGGTGAAAATGGAGGAAAGCGAATTCTAGTTTGACTCCGAAGTAAGTTCCAAATCCGTTGAAATGCCCGATATTATAAGTATTTTTGTGCACTTGAAAACTACCATATAAAATCGTTTGCAAATTTCACAGTTTTTCAGACATTAAGAGGAATGAGTTACCTATAAAATCCTCAATAACTTACTTTGGTCTCAGAAGAAATGGTAAATGAAAAAAAATAGTTTCAGTTTCATCATTCTTGCTGTTTTTTGTTTACAAAATTGTTTTACATACAAAAATTGTAGCTTAACATGTTCTGCGGCACACACAAATTTTTATCTCGTTGTTTTGGCCCCTTGTAACCATTGAGTTTGACATCCCTGCTTTAAAAGATTTAATTTAAGCCTCAAATTGAAATTAAATTCAAATGCAGGACTGTCTAGGTAAATCAAATGAATTTCGCCAAAGATTCAGTTAGATAATAATTTTTTAAATTAATGTATACCTACATAACGAGATAAGAAAAAGTTGCTTAAAAACCCTTGCCAAAACATAAACATAAAAAAATCTTCAATTTTTACTTTAATTAATAAAGTTTTATTACCATCTAAGTTCTATGTTGAGAAAGGACCCCGCACATTTTGTATGGGAAGTGGCCCTCGGTGAAATTGTCTGAAATTTTAGTATGTTGTTCTCTTGAAGCTCTTGATCAAAAGTTGATGTGGGCAGGGATAACGGGTTTTCCCGACGACTATATCAAACCTTTTATAAGGGACTAGCTAACCCGGCGGACTTCGTTCCGCCTTTCCTAGTATTTATTTTCAATTTTTAGCCCTGTAATGTGTAAAACTTTTCCTATACAAAAAAAAATCGGTTCACTCGGTTCGGTTGATATGTGGAGCACAAATATTTTGGCTATTTAGGAAATTCTATTGGTAGGAATTTTTGTTTGTAAATTTATGTGTGTCCTAGTGATAGATCAAACAAAAGATTTTTTACTATTTTGAAATGATTTCATGTTTTAAATTTCTTTATTTTTATCCAATAAAGCTAGAACTGCATCGAAACACAAAGTCAAACAAAGTATAAAAATTAAATTAAAGTACAAAATAACAAAAACAATTTTATTGATGTGACATTTAAAATGTAAATTATTTGAAAAATTAGAAACTTTTTTGTACTTTTTTCACTTTGTGTTTCTATGTAGTTCAGGCTTAAAGGCTCTGGTTTATTAAATTTTGTTTTGTCCCAAATTATAGTTTGGTTTGACGTTTTGCAATTGTATATTGTAGTGTGTGTAAAAATGTATGTGAATCCGTCTCAAAAAGAGTTTCAGATCGAGTCTTCCGGAATCTTCCGGAAAAGTAGCAAGTTTTTTTCAATGCAGATTGATTGAACTGCAGATTGAATTTTTGGTTGTTTGGAATTCGAAATAAGGTTCTTAACACATTTTTGTAAGTTTTCAGTTGTATTTTAGTTAGAAAAATGAGTTTACTTTTAAACTTTCACTTTAGAACTTATGTAAGTAAGATTGTAAAATGCTCACTTCTGTAGTGCAGCTACGAAAAATTCGGTACTTACAAAATTGGGCTGTTAGATAATACGAATTTTCCATTTATTTGAAATTACTTTACGTCACACATTTTTTCAAATTTCATTAATTTCTTCTAATTTCTTTTATTTCCTTTTTCTATTAAAATGTAAAATGTATAAATAGAAGGCTTAACCCAAAATCTTTTCGCTTGATAATCATCTACGCCTCGTGGCTACAATCGAAATTTGTATACTAAGTTAGTAAGTTTAAATTTTATGAATTTGGATTATTTTGAAATGAAAGTTCGAATCTTTTTATTTAATTAAACGACTCCATACACTTAAAAAATACGACTCTTTACAAAGGAACCCGCACATTTTGTATGGGAAGTGGCCCTCGGTGAAATTGTCTGAAATTTTAGTATGTTGTTCTGCTGAAGCCCGTTATCTTGAAAACCCGAAGTGATGGGGCAAAATAGACTTCGGATTCGGTTTCAGCGACCCTAAAAACCTGTGAATTATACTAAAAAAAACAACGCAAAACACAATACCTATAGAGAGTTTCTATCATAATAAAAGGTTGTCAAACTGTTATCTGAAAAACTGTCCATTTTTCGACTTTCTGTCCATATTTTGATCAGGAGCTTCAAGAGAACAACTTACTAAAATTTCAGACAATTTCACCGAAGGTCACTTTCCATACAAAATGTGCGGGGTCCTTTTAATAATGTGTACCTATGTTAAATTTTAAATATAGCTGATGAATTGGGCAGTCAAAATTGGTTTTGGTGTTTTTTTTTACATGATAACGTCTAATAAATCGATGAAACCCGGCTGCATACACGACAAATATGACACATTCTCCCGTTTCATTACCCGTTACCAGTGTGCTTTAGATTATAATTTCATCTTAAAAGCCAAGTAACATGAAGTCAAGTCCAACTTAAGACAGTTGAATGATTTTAAACCCCAAATATTGAATTTGCTTATATCTTGACATCAGCATCACCTTCCGGGTCCATTTATAAAAAAAAATTGTCTCGAATGAACCTTATCACACACACAAAAATTCACAAAAATCTATACAGTCTTTCAAACTCCAAACATGGAATTTCACTATAACTTGACAAAAGCGATACTTACATGAAATTTTAAAAAGATCTGTCAAGTCGTTCCTTTAAAATATGCAATTTTCTTAAGATTTGACAACAGCGCAACCTACCGGGTCCAATTATGAAACAAAACATGTGTCCAATGAACCTTATCACACACACAAAATTTCACAAAAAATATCCAGTCATTCGACCCCAAACACGGAATTTGCATTTAACTTGACAACAGCGCCACCTGCCGGGTCCAATTATAACACAAAACATGTCTCAGATGGAAATCTATTCAGTCATTCGACCCCAAATATGGAATTTGCATATAGCTTGACAACAGCGCCACCTACCGGATCCAATTATAACACAAAACATGTACTTTATCACACACTCAAAATTTCACGAAAATCGATTCAGTCATTCGACCCCAAATACGGAATTTGCATATAACTTGACAATAGTGCCACCTACCGGGTCCAATTATAAAACAAAACCTATTTCGGATTAACCTTATCACACCCACCAAATTTCAGAAAAATCTATCTAGTCGTTTAGAAGGAGTAGGTACACAAACAAACGCACTCTACCAACTAAATTGTACATTCCAACATCAATATCATTGCTTTTTGCTCTTCCCTTCTGGGTGAGTTCTTTTAAGTATTGTTCTGCCTAGCAGTTCTACTCTGTTGTTGCTACACCATTAAGTAGTGCCTTTGGTGTTTGTTTATTTACATATTTTACCACCACCTGCCTTGTCATCTTCCTTCATCTCTACCCTAAACAAAAAATGCGAGGTGTGGTGAATGTCGTGAACCTATCGTTGTGTTCGTGTCCGATGTGTGGTGAATCTATAAATATGTGCGTGTTAACGTCATTTACCATCGTGGTGGCTTTCACATATATTCACAGACATCACTATACACAAAAGGGTTTTAGGGGGAAAGACGTACGCATAGAGGAAGGAATACCTAGAGACTAGTGATGGGTAGGACACGAATTTAAAATTAGTTTGTATGAGGTACTCATTTTACGTCAGGTTTTTGAGATAACCTCAAAAAAGGTGTTCGTTACTTTTTTGAGGTTATCTCAAAAACTCGAAGTGATAGGATAAAATAGACTTCGAATCTGGTTTCAACGACCCAAAAAATATATAATTAATATAGTCGCACTCCCAGATATAACAAAAAAATTTTTTTTAAGCTGTGACATTTTTTGAGGTTATCTTGAGAACCTGACCTGATGAGGCAAAATGGACTTCGGATTTGGATTCAGCGACCTTAAAAACCTATGAATTCCACTAAAAAATGACGCAAAACACAATATAGAGAGTTACTATCCCTTATAAAAGGTTTGAGATAGTCGTTGAAATTTAAACAACATGGAACCTTATTATAATAATAAATTTGTGTGAAACCATGAAAGTTGTATGTATTTTTTACGTGTACCGTTGCCTCTAATTTTTGTTTTAATTTTGTCTGAAAGCCGTTGAAATTACAAAAATGTTGGTGTATAAAACTCATTTTTAGAATTTTTTATCTTTTTAATGGTTCATCAAAAAGGCTAGATTTAATCATTTTCTTGTAGTAAATCATTTTCTACAAAATTGCATTTATAAAATTTTAAAAAAACGGACGCGAAAAATTAATTAAAATAATTTTTAGTTGAAAAAATGAATAATTCGAATTTATTGAAGAAATCTAATATGATAGTATTAGGGGTTTGAGAGTTATATAAAAGGATCTGTGAAACCAAAACACAACATAGAATACAAATATTCGAAAATTTTGCCAAATTTTTTGAAAAACCTAATAATTTCGTCAAAAAATCGGAAAAAAATGAGAAAAAATTACTTTTTATACTTTAAAGTTGAATAACTTCGAAACGCGGGGGTAAATCAAAAAAATTATGAAAAGGTTTTTTGTAGAGCGGACAATTTTATAAAAGAAAATGATTTTGTCAAGCCTTTTGGATGAACAATTAAAAAGATAAAAAATTCTAAACACAAATACACAATCTTTCCCATACAAATCGTATGGGAAATAGAAATTTGCGATGCGGCGGTACTAAATGTTAACGTTAAGGGCTGAAACTTTTACGGTATTTTTTTTTTCGTCATTTCCAACAATATTTTCAACAATGCTTTGAACAAAAGAAAAAAAATTTTTTTTGAATCAGTCTAGTGTCCATCCATGGCTTTTTAGCATGAGAAGAGTGCCAATGTGGCTTTTTTAACTTTTTATCTAAGTTCCGACCTAAAGAATTTAAGTGGTATACTTTTAAGAGTGTCACGTCCTTGCTAAGTAAGAAAAATTAAAGAATAAACGGCTTTATAATTTTCCGCGGATGAATTCCACAAATAACGCTTTTTGGGGATTCTTAGCGCGATGTTGCAGAAAACCTTATATCAACTGGTGGAAAAGCTTAGTGGTGAGTGGCTGATTCATTACAAGCACGGAACAACAACTCAATCAGGTAAAAACAGAGTTCCCGAAAGAATAAAGGCATTTTTGCAGGGGAATACAAAAAGTCAGATTGGTAATTGATTGTAGAAAAGTAAATTATTGAGGATGATAAATTTCCATTACCTAATGTAACTGACATATTTGATATGGTTGGAGGTGCAACGTAGGTAGGCCAAGGTTATTATCAAATGGAATTAGAGAAAAATAGCAGACCTTGCACGGCCTTTCCAACAGAAAACGAACATTACCCAATAAAACGACTTCCCAAACGACTCACACAGCACTTTTTCAAGAATGATGTCGATAGCTATATCAGGGGCCTATTGCATAGATAATACATTACATACATTGTATGATATTGACACTTCTGATGTATTATTTCTGTTTCATAGAAATGTTGTATGAAGAACTGTCATACATCAATGTATGAACGGAGAATCGACTGGAAGTATTCCAATGTTGTATGATACTGTTTCATGGAAATTTATCATACATCATTTTAATACATTTTGTGTGAATTTTTCATACATTTCATACAGCAAGTCTTTTTGCTGTAAACAAAATTTATTTAGTTAATAAAAGTATAAAAATGGAAGTTTTGTGTTCATAATTTAATCATAGGGAATATGCACATAAAATATTTTTTGTTTTTGCAAAGAAAATAATAATTCATTGTCTTTCCTTGTTTTATTTTTAAATTTAATGACACGTAAGTTTCTGTTACTTTTCGTTTTGGTTAGTCAGTAAAAAAATTCGTACGAAACCTAGCCTCACAAATCACAATTCATTCAAACGAAATGTCAAAATAAATACATCAACTACAACAGAATAGTTATTTTTGCCTCTTCTGAAAGACCTCACGATGCTTTAAATTTTATTAAAAGTCATGTCGAAAGACTTGTCGACTACTTTAACCACTGGGGCATATCCATCAATTATCAAAAAAGCGAGTTGATTTGTTTTAGAAACGCTTCCCCTCGTGGTCATCACTTAGCAGTGAGAGAAAGCAAGCAACTCAAACTTTTTATTAATGGAAATCTGATCCCACTTAAAAAACAGATAAAATATCTTGGAATTAACTTCCATGAGAGACTAAGAATGAACCCCCACGCTCGTATTGCTCTTAATAAAAGTAAAGCTGCAGCAGCTCAGCTTAAATTTCTCTTCAGATCTTCCTTTGTGGACAAAAGCACCAAACTCCTCCTATATAAAACACTTATCAGACCTATCCTCTCATACGGCTTCATTTCATGGTTTAAAATTTCTCCAACTGTAGCTAAAGAACTTCAAATATTCGAAAGATATGTCTTAAGATTCTGTATAAACAAACATAGACGACCAGGTGGAAAATGGTATAAAAATGCTATCATATATGGCGAGTCAAATACGATACCTTTACTCTCATACCTTTTCGACCTGGTTACGAAAAGAATTCGTTCTTTTAGTTATCATGACAACCCCCTGATTAGAAATGTATATACAGCTAATATTGAATTTGCCATTGAAGATAGGTATTATGCATCTCCAATTAGCTTGGCGAACCCCTCGTCTTCCCAATTATTTCAACTTCATGACAACGAATTCCTCTCTGACTTCTATGGGAGGGGCAATCCAAATGTATATAGAGGCTAATAGATGGAACTCAACTCATTCAAACACTTTTTGTGGCTTTTATTTTCAAATTAAAATGTTAACACACTTGAACAATTCCAGATCTCAAAAATTTTTTTTAAATAATGTACAAATTTTAAACTTTATGAAAATTCTAAATTATTTGCTTTATTTAACTAAATGAACAATGTACAAATTTTATGAAACTAAACTCTATACCATGTATAATGAAAAACTTATGTAATACCTTTTGTGGTATGATGCATTTATCGACTCGTGTCAATGAGGGGACTTTTGTGTCCTTTTTGGCACGAGTCGATATCTGCCTCTTGTTAATTTGTTAATTTTTTTTATCTAGTTTTAAGTACTCAATCACAATATGTACATTCTGAAAAGTGCCCTGAGCAACACTTAAACACATATGTAACTAGTCAAGTTATTAACTATTTTTTTCAAAAGATAATGTTAATCTTTTTATAAAAATTTGTATGTATGAGCTAGACCAATTCAAAGTCAGCAACAAAACCTAGTATAAGTTTTACTACTTTTATAAATCAAATGTTAAAAAAAAGAAAGTCTCAATAAACTTAAATTGAATACAACAGAATAGATTTTATACATTACTTCCAATGAAATCTATGAAACAAAAAAAATGTATGTAATGTATGAAAAAAATTTGAATGTATGATGTATGTAATGTGTGATGTATTATCTATGAAATAGGGCCCAGATCTTACTTACTCACGTTGTTTTGTATATCTTGGCGATCTAATAGTCATCAGTAAAAATTTGGAACACCATAATAAAAATGTAATGGGAGTTTTTGAAAGATTTAAGGAAGTGAACCTTAAAATCCATCCTAGAAAATGTGCTTTTTTTAGAAAAGAAGTTTTATATTTAGGACACATAATATCCAATTATGGTATTATACCAGATCCATCTAAATCGAATGTAATGAAAAATTACCCAACTCCTAAAAACGCTGATGACGTTTTAAAATATTAACCAATCATAGGCCTTTAGTATATCTATTTTCGCTAAAAGAACCTACCAGTCGGTTAACAAAATTTCGACTATTAAAAGAAGAATATACTGTAACGATGAATTACTGAACTACTTTTAAGATAAAAGTCTGAACACACTACCTACTACTGCAAAGGTAGAAATGTGAACGGACCTTTAGTAATTAAGAAAAATATCTCACTGAACACATCTAAAAATATCCCACTGAACGCATCTAAAAATATCTCACTGAACACATCTCAAAATATCCCACACTGAACACATCTCAAAATATCCCACTAGACTGGAAGTATGAAGTGCCCTTCCTGGAAAGGAAGTTTCGAGAGACAGGGACGAAAGCCTTCGAGGACGTTCTCGAGTCTCGAGATTCCGGTATAAAAGGCAGCGTAGACACCGACCGGATACAGTTTAATCTTGAAAGTGAAAGAGTACAGTACAAAGTGAAATAAAGTGTTGCGAATTGTTAGTAGTAAATAAAGTGATTTAAAAGTGTGTTTGTTTGAGCGAATAATAAAAGTAAATTGAGTTGAAATAAAGTGTGTTCTTATTTGAACGGAAATATAAGTGGAAATTAAATAAGTTTTATTGTGAACCCGGAATAAAACATTACATTGGTGTCAGAAAAGTGGAATAAAACTTATTTATTTGTGCGAATCAGATAATTTCGCGAATAAAATAAAAAGTGCGCGTGTGTTTTAACAATAAACAAAGTGTAAAACATTTTGAAATAAGTAAAAGCGCTCGCGTTTTGAAAAGTTAAAATGGGTAAAACACTAAATCAGTTAAGTTTGACTGAGTTGAAGGCGGAATTGACTAAGCGAAGTCTTCCTACTGCTGGATCGAAAAATGATCTCATTATTCGTCTACAGGATTATTTAACCCAGAAAAACGAAGATTTGGATACATTTCAATTCGAGGTTGAAATGATAGAAGAACGAGTAAGTACTAGTTCCGATATGTCATCCATGATGGCTGTTCTCCTTGCAAAATTTGAAGAACAGAAAGAACAAATTGAGACACAACGCAAAGAACAGAGAGAACAAATGGAACAACAACGCACAGAGCAAAAGAACCTTCTAGATGAACAGAAAAACCTCATCGAAGGTAAGCTTGATGCTATCGAGAACAAGTTCATTGCTCTTGATGCTTCCATCAAAGGTGTTGAAAAACAATCTCAAGAAAAGTTCGAGAAAGTTGAAGAAAAACTCGAAAAAGTAGAAATAAAATTCGATGACAAATTGAAAGGAATGGAAGTGAAAATGCAAAGTTTTACCGAAGAACTTGACAAGGTTCGAAAAATTAAGGTGCGAGAAAGTTCTGGTGAGTATTTAAAGAAGAAGGAAATGCATCCACCAACCTTTGATGGACAAAGTTCTTGGTCGATCTACAAGAAACAGTTTGAGGCAGCTGCCACAACAAATGGCTGGGATGACGAAGACAAATGTATAGCGCTGACTCTTGCTCTTAGAGGTCCTGCTGCTGAGTTGTTACAAACGTTACCACCAGAAAAGAATGGTAACTTTAACGCTCTTGTCCAGGTCATTGAAAAACGCTTTGGAGATGGCCATATGCAGGAAGTCTTCCGCGTCCAACTCAATACAAGAGTCCAGAAAAGAGGAGAAACTGTGCAACAACTTCAAGCAGATATTGAAAGGTTGGCTCATCTGGCATATCCGACAGCAGGAGACGACATTATCAATCAGTTTGCGACAGAAGCCTTTGTACGTGCTGTATCTGATATAAATCTTCAGCGAGCAATTCGAACAGCTGGAAAACGTTCCCTTCCTGAAGCATTAGCTTTTGCACTGACTATGGAAGCAGCAGAACAGGCTTCTCAAGGCGTTCATCGGGTAAGAGAAGTTGCAGTGGAGGAATGCTCTTGTCAAAAACTCGCGTTCCAAAGAAACCAGCAAGACGGAGCTGCTCGATGCTGGAACTGTAACAAGACAGGACATCTCCAGCGGCAGTGCAGATTGCCACCAAGAAGAACTGCTTGCGAACACTATGGAAACAGGAATATTGCCCAACAACAGGTAAGCGATACAACTAACACTCATGCTCATCTTGTTTCCCATTCGGGAAACGAGTAAGGACCAACTTCGAGGGGCAGAAGCTGGTTTCTGGTATCGATGGCCCCAGAACCACAATTCAAGTCTCACAGAGTAAACGAGACAACAAAAGTCTGACAGTGGAGGCGACCATAAACAACAAACAACACGTGGCTACAATTGACACCGGTGCCACCGCCTCTATTGTACGAAGAGACTTGGTGAAGATGACATGGCTACATAACACCAACAGCTACCGTCTGAAGACAGCCACAGGAGAAGCAGCAAGGGTGTACGGTGAAGTTCGTCTTACGATCCGTATGGCAGAACTAGAGTTTTCCCATGTGTTTTTGGTGGCAGATATATGTGACGAGTGCATCATTGGAATCGACTTCATGAAGGACCATGAAATCATTTTGGATATAGGTAATCAAGTCCTGAAATACAGAAATGTGGAGATCCCAATGGTCTATGGCAACGAAAATTCAACAACAATTAGAACTGTCATCAAAGAAGACATGTGCCTGCCTCCTTCTTCAGAAGTTTTTGTGTGGACGAAACTAAAGGGGAATATTGGAAGCCATCGATACCTCATGGTTGAGCCAGAAGTTGAACAAAGTTCCCAAAACATCATCATCGGGAAGACTCTTGTGGCACCAAAGAACAACATGGTACCTGTACGGATACTTAACATCAAACCGTACCCAATCAAGCTTAAGAAAGGAGAAGTTGTTGGGCAATGTGAATCTGTGGCCGCAATAACTAAGATCAACGAGGTGGATACACAGATGACTATGAACTCGGAGAAACTAAAGAAACAAATTCTCAAATCAGACAACTTGAGTCAACATCAGCTTAATGTTGCGGGAAGTCTTCTTCACGAATATGCTGATATTTTCTCTTCACCCAGCGGGCAATACGGCCGGACACAACTGGTGCAGCATCGGATCGATACAGGAGATGCTAGGCCGATTCGTCAACCAGCAAGACGTCTCCCGTTGGCCAAACAAGGTGAAGTTGAAGAAATGATAACAACAATGAAGAAAGACGGGCTAATCGAAAATTCCAAAAGCCCTTGGGCATCACCGGTAGTTCTCGTCAAAAAGAAGGATGGAAGCACTCGATTTTGTGTCGACTACCGCAGGCTGAATGATGTGACGAAGAAAGACAGCTACCCACTGCCAAGAATCAGCGATACTCTAGATGCAATGGAAGGAGCACAATGGTTTTCGACTTTGGATTTGAAGAGTGGCTACTGGCAGGTAGAAATCCATCCAGAAGATCGGGAGAAGACGGCTTTCTCCACAGGAAATGGTCTGTGGCAGTTTAATGTCATGCCGTTTGGGCTATGCAATGCCCCAGCTACTTTTGAGCGCTTAATGGAGTGCGTTTTAAATGGATTAACCTGGAAATCTTGCCTAGTCTATTTGGATGATGTCATCGTTTACGGGAAAACATTTGATGACCATTGTGAAAACCTAAAGGCTGTATTCCAAAGGCTACGAGAAGCACATCTTAAGTTGAATCCAAAGAAATGTGCACTTTTCAAGACCGAGGTTAAATATTTGGGGCATATCATCTCATCCCAAGGAGTGAAGACTGATCCTGAAAAGGTTGACACTGTGAAGAACTGGCCAACCCCTCAGGACAAGCATCAACTTCGGAGTTTCCTCGGACTGGCAACGTACTATCGACGATTTGTGAAGGATTTTGCGAGAATCGCCAAAAGCTTGCACCAACTTACGGAGAAGGGTAAACCCTTTAAATGGTCAGGTGAGTGTGAGAAAAGCTTTCAGGAACTGAAGCTGCGGTTATGTGAAGCTCCTGTGCTGGCCTATCCAACTCCAGGCAAACAATTCATCATTGACGCAGATGCAAGTAATGTTGGAGTTGGTGCTGTTTTATCGCAAGTTCATGACGGAGAAGAAAAGGTCGTTGCCTATTTCAGCAAGGTACTCTCGAAACAAGAAAGAAACTATTGCGTGACCAGAAGGGAACTTCTAGCTCTAGTATTGGCAACAAAGCACTTCCATAAGTACATCTATGGACAGAAGTTCCTTCTTCGCACAGATCATGGTGCACTAAATTGGCTTTTGAACTTCAAAAATCCAGAGGGTCAAGTAGCAAGATGGATCGAGATACTTCAGACGTATCAATGTCAGATTCAACATCGAAGAGGAAAACTGCATTCAAATGCAGACGCATTATCTCGACGCCCGTGCAAGCAAGACTGCAAACATTGCACACTACTAGAAGAAAAGGAAGTTGTCGCTGTTAGAAGAACGAGAGCTGATCCCATTTGCGGCTGGAGTAATGAAGAACTCAGAATGGCCCAACAGGAAGATTCGGACATCGAACCCATCCTTGCATGGAAGGAACATCAAGAGAAACCAGAATGGGCCGACATCTCCGACCGAAGCCCCACTCTAAAAGCATATTGGGCACAATGGGACTCACTTCATGTGCAAGAAGGGCTACTCAGGCGTAAGTGGGAATCCGCAGATGGTAAATCCTATGTAATGCAGCTAGTCGTACCTCAGTCAAAGGTAAATGATGTTCTCCGAGAGATGCACGGTGGAACTTCTGGAGGCCATTTAGGCATCAACAAGACGCTGGAAAAGCTACGACAGCAATTCTACTGGTTACGTATGAGAGAAGACGTTGAAAAGTGGTGCCGAAAATGTGATACTTGTGCCGCTAGCAAAGGACCAGCTAGAAAAATCCAAAGCAAGATGCAGCAGTACAATGTGGGTGCACCTTTTGAGAGAGTTGCAATAGACGTAGCAGGTCCTTTTCCCGAAACCAACAACGGAAATCGATACATCCTTGTAGTGATGGACTACTTCAGCAAATGGCTGAGGCATTTGCCATTCCAAACCAGGAAACCAAAACAGTTGTGGATAAGATTGTCTTTCATTGGGTGAGCAGGTTCGGAGTACCCATGGAACTTCATTCCGACCAAGGAAGGAACTTCGAATCTAAGATTTTTCAAGAGGTTTGCTCACTCCTTGGCATCAAGAAGACGCGAACAACACCGCTTCATCCACAATCTGATGGGATGGTTGAGCGATTTAACAGGACACTTAAGGAACACCTGTCAAAAGTAGTCAATGATAATCAACGAGACTGGGACCGACATATTCCATTATTCTTGATGGCTTATAGAAGTGCAACACATAGTTCTACTGGACATACACCATCGGAAGTCCTATTTGGCTCAACAATACGTCTGCCAAGTGAGATAAAATTTGGAAGTGTTCCAAACGAGCCACATGAAATGGATGAGTACGTAGATAACCTGAAAGGAACACTGGCTGACATTCACCAACGGACAAGGACAAATATAAAAGCGTCTAGTGACAGGATGAAAACAAGATATGACGCACGAGCGACAGCAACAGGGTTTCAAGAAGGAGAACTTGTGTGGTTTTACAATCCCCACCGACAAAAGGGACTATCACCGAAGCTACAACAAAACTGGGAAGGCCCTTACACAGTAATAACCAGAATTAACGACGTGGTTTACCGTATACAAAGAGGGGTAAGAGGCAAACTAAAGGTAGTTCATTGTGACCGTTTACATCGTTATAGTGGTGATAGAAGCAATGGAGTTGTTCGGGACGAACAATCCTAAGAGGGGGGCAATGTAACGATGAATTACTGAACTACTTTTAAGATAAAAGTCTGAACACACTACCTACTACTGCAAAGGTAGAAATGTGAACGGACCTTTAGTAATTAAGAAAAATATCTCACTGAACACATCTAAAAATATCCCACTGAACGCATCTAAAAATATCTCACTGAACACATCTCAAAATATCCCACACTGAACACATCTCAAAATATCCCACTAGACTGGAAGTATGAAGTGCCCTTCCTGGAAAGGAAGTTTCGAGAGACAGGGACGAAAGCCTTCGAGGACGTTCTCGAGTCTCGAGATTCCGGTATAAAAGGCAGCGTAGACACCGACCGGATACAGTTTAATCTTGAAAGTGAAAGAGTACAGTACAAAGTGAAATAAAGTGTTGCGAATTGTTAGTAGTAAATAAAGTGATTTAAAAGTGTGTTTGTTTGAGCGAATAATAAAAGTAAATTGAGTTGAAATAAAGTGTGTTCTTATTTGAACGGAAATATAAGTGGAAATTAAATAAGTTTTATTGTGAACCCGGAATAAAACATTACAATACTTTTTATGTAGAGTAAAAACAAGGGCAAACAACTGCACTGCAGATGCTCTAAGTAGAATACAAATTCATTCAGAAGACTTGTAAAAACTATACGTCAACTACACCTCCGCCCGATGATGGATTACTAATCCGAAACGCGTCGCAAATTATTTAAAATTAAAGAAAATAAATGTTGTAAATATTAAGTTTTAAAACTAAAATAAACTGAAAATAAAATATAATTATTATTTTAATAAAAAATGTTTGTTATAAATTTATGTCTTTTTCATATATACGTTTGTGTCACAACAAAAGTACAATCAAAGAAATCTGATATAAACCAAGAAAATCCCCCAAAAGACAAATTAGAAAATGAAAAGATCATTAGTGAACTTTTAAAAGCTCTAGAAACAGTAAAATAAATGTGCACATTATAGATGAAAAAATTAATATAACAGACCCTTGCAAAATAAAATCAGTACTAAATGATTATCATATTTTACCAACGAGTGGACATGCTGGTATAAATCGCATGCTGCGAAATATAAAAAAAAAATTTGGACAAGCATGCAAAACGATGTGACGACATACGTTAAGCACTGCCTTATATGTTAATGTTACAAACATATACAACCAAAGAAGCAAACTATGACTATAACGTCAACAGCTTCGATAAAATTTTTCTTGATTTAGTAGGACCTCTTGACGAATCAAAAAAAAGGTCAAAATATATTCTTAATCTTCAAGACGAATTAATTAAATTTACCGAAGCAATAGCTTTAACAAATAAGGAAGCTAATACTGTAGCTAAAGGGCTCGTAGAATCTTTTATTCTAAGATATGGAGTCCCTGGAACTATAGCATCTGATCAAGGTACCGAGATTATAAATAAAGTTTTTAAAGATATGTGTAGTTTATTAAAGATAGAACAACTACAGTCCACTTACCATCATGAAAGCATTGGAGCATTTGAGAATTCCCATAAAGTTTTAGGAGCTTATCTTAGGAGTTATGTATCGGAAAAGCATACAGATTGGAACATCAGGCTGCCTTATTATGTTTTCTGTTTCAACACTTCAGTACATTCAACATTCAAAAGGTGTGTATACCCTACACACCTTTTGAAATTAGTATTTGGAAGACAATGTTATTTACCTTACAATCTCACAAATATAGTAGATCCAGCGTACCACTGCGAAGACTATGCGATAGACTTAAGACACAAACTACAAATAGCTCATAAAGACGCTAGGGATACTTTGATAGACAAGAAAATTAATAGGAAACGAGGTACGATACAGATGTAAAAGCAAAGGCTTCAGATTTAAACGTAAGAAGTCTAGTTTTGCTAAGGAATAGGTAAATATAAAAAATGAGTAAATACAGGGTGTCCGGTAAAAATGGATAAGCCAGAAATGGCTGATAGCTAAACTTATGACTGTACTAAAACCGAATAGAAAAAATTTCTATCGCAGCCAGTTTAGAAAATATTCGCTTTTTGTCGTTCACTGTATTTTAAATTCCATCATATTCCGTTTTCGTTCACCACAACCACGAATGAACGAATTTTTGAAATTTTTTTTTATAATTTTTACAATAATTGACTAAAACCATAAGAACTTAAAAATTTTTATAGCTGTTGCACTTTTTCTTTGAAAAAATATTGAAATTCGTTTTTCGATGCAAAATGAAAAATATAAAAATATTTTATGAAAAAAATTTTAAACACCTGTGGTATAAAAGAAATCTATAGGAATGTAGTAGGTGGCCAACATTTTTAAAAATATGCGCGTCCAAAGGGGATTGCGGAATGGTTTCATAGTTCTTATCAAATCTAGAGTTACTAGGAAGTTATTGGTACCAAAATGCAAAGAACGCCTATTAATTTAATAAATTATTTTAACTGTATAATCTTAAATTTTTTCACATTGCTGCGACAAATGCATTGATTCCATCAGTTTTTTTATTCAGTCATATTTTACAATAATTCTGCTAATACATTACCAGAAAAAAAAATTTTAATCGTTGAATACTGGCTATAAAAAAAAATAATTTAGCTTTTTTTTAAACGCAAAATAGAAAAAAAATATTTGTTTGCTAATTTGCCAAATATCAGTTTAAAAAGTTAAAATAAAGACGGGATTACATTATAACTCTTAATAAAATTGCATCTAACCAATATTGCATGTTTTTCGTAGCCAAATAAGATTGGGAACTCAACATAAATTCGAAAACGTACCAACATTTTTGATAAGGTTGCATTCGGCCAACGGGACCGAAAATCTCAATATTTCTTTAAAACGAGATCATTAAAAAGTCAAAATTGAGAACAAGCTGTTCCGATGCACAATTGGGCATACCCATGCAACTTTTTTTTTCTACTTTGCATTTAAAAAAAAGTTAAATTACTTTTCTATAGCCACTATTCAACGGTTATAACATTTTTGTATAGTAATGTATTAGAAGAATTATTTTAAAATATGACTGATAAAAAAAACTGATGGAATTAATGCATTTGTCTAGCAATGTGAAAAAAACTTAAGACTATACAGTTAAAATAATTTATTAAATTAATAGGCGTTTTTTGCATTTTGGTACCAATAACTTCCTAGTAACTCTAGATTTTATAAAAACTATTGCCATTCTGCAATACCCTTTGGACGCGCATATTTTTAAAAAAGTTGGCCACAGGCCACCTACATTCCCATAGATTTTTTTTTATAAAATTTAAAATTAAAATTTTTCATAAATTTACATTTTGCATCGAAAAACTAATTTCAATATTTTTTCAAAGAAAAAGTGCAACAGCTATAAAAAATTTTAAGTGCTTATGGCTTTAGTCAATTATTGCAGAAAATTATAAAAAAAAAAGAAATTTAAAAAATTCATTAATTCGTGGTTGTGGTGAACGAAAACGTAAGATGATGAAATTTAAAATACACTGAACAAAAAAAGCATTTTAGATCATGGACTAACGATTGATAATACAGGGCACGCAAAAATCGAAAAAAAGATTTTTTCACACAACTTTAATGTACAAAAAGGCGTTAACAATATATGTAAGTAAGCATTTGATAATAGTAAAAGGACTCTTAAAATCATATTTCCTGATTAATTCAGGGTTAATCCAATACTGTCCCATTTTATTGTCTTCATATTATCTGAATGTTAAAGAATAATGGAAGGTTAATATTTCATAAAATAATTTACCAAGAAGTCCAGCCACGTAAAAACAAAACAAATCAAAAATATTTTTTTTTTTTAAGTAGTTTTGGTTTTTTTTTAATTTCTCGAAAACGGTGTGACATTTTTACTTCCCGTTTTCTGTTTTTGTTTAAAAACAATAAGACCATTAAATTTTTGAAAGCTAATTTAGTACTTATTTACATAAAATTTTGAAAAAAAAAATAAGTTCAATATTTTTCATTTTTTTTTTCAAAATTTTGACTTTGAAAATTATTTTATCAAAAACTATTTCATAAAACAGCTTTATTTATAAAGTGTATAAAAAACAAAAACGGCTTTACAAAAAGGTACAATACGTAATTGTAGGTGAAAGCGTTGATTTTATTTTATTTTTTTCCCAAATAAAGCCAATTTTTTATAAAATTGCCGCTCCTGACTAAACGGGAGAAAAGACCCTCCCCTCCTATACGATTTTTTTCTTGTCTCAACGTAACCTACACGTAACCTAAAAATATATTTTCTTATATTTTTGGCACACATTCAGACCGTAATAAACCAATGTTGGTCACAACAAAATGCTGCCAGACCAATTTTTTTTGTCTAACTCCTCAAGACCTTTCTATTTATGTGCCTCTAAACTTTCTTTAGATGACTTAACTAAAAAAAAAAAAGGAACAAAAACTGAATTTTCTCGAAAATTTTTCGACATTTAAAGTTGTCTACCAGGGTGTTTGTCAAAAAATTTTAGACTGACTCTTTACGCAAATACTTTTGGGAGTATTGTGTAACAAATTTTGTCAAAAAATAAATTGAACAAATTGCTTTCGGTTAGGAATTAAATTTACAAAATTATTCAAACGAGTTGATTTTTTTCTGTTTTTCACGCTTCGGATCGAATAAATCCCATGTTGGTCACACTTATAAAGCTGCCAGAGAAATTTATTCTTATGCTACACATCGAGACCTTTCTCCGAATATGCATCACAACATTTTTCACATGACTGATTTTCTTAAAAAAGAAACAGAAACAGGATTTTTTTCGAAAATTTCGAAATTTCGACATTTAAAGTTGTCTACCGGGGTGTTTGTCAAAGAAATTTGGTCTGACTTTTTGCGTTTACATTTTTGGGAATATTATGTGACAAATTTTATCAAAAAAAATATTATGCAAATTACTTTCGGTTAGGAATTAAATTTACAAAATTACCCAACCAGGTTGACTTTTTTCATTTTTTTACACTTTGGGTCGAATTTGACCCATGTTGGCCACACCAAAATGCTGCCAGACTTAATGATTCTTGTCTAGCTCTTCAAGGGCTTTTTTCTGATATACGTCACAACATTCTTTAGATGACTTGACTTCTTTCATTTTTGTCACACTTTTGGGTCGAACTTAACACATGTTGGTCACACCAAAATGCTGCCAGAACTCTCGAGTCGTGCTTTACTCCCCAAGACCTTTCTAATGATATGCCTCACAACATTCTTTATAGATGACTTGATTCATTATGTCGTTAGCTCTCGGTCTAATACAAAATAGTAAAATATTGAAGAGTTATGTACGTACTAAACCATTGGGGCGCTCAAATGAGCGGCACTGTATTTTTCCTTCATTTTTTTATGATGCTGGGATTTGACGCGAAAGTTTCATTAGTTCTTGGGTGTTTTCCGTATTAATAAATTTAAAAAAACACAGATCTTATTTTTGTCTTAATAAAACCCAATCCTATGAGCTATGGTCAAATAAATACTAGCCACAAGTACATCAAATATGTATTAACATAACCCCATCGCATTAATAGTTCTGCTCAACTAGAACAGTTCATAACAGAAAACCTCAATAAACAGCAAAACGCTGAACTTTTCTGTTCGGAACAATGCAGAACAACCTCGATGAACAAACATTAAGAAGTGCGATCAATTAATCAAAATTTTAAAGCTTAAAAATTAGGTTTTGTTGCATTTAACTATATTAATTACGGATATTAAAACAAAGAAAATTGAAAACATCAATATATAACATATTATGTATGTACGTTTCTTCATAAGAAAAATGTAAATAAAACAAAAAAAAAAACTATAGATACTAGTAGGGATGATCTATGCTAAAATTAAATGTAGTTTTTGTTTTATCTTAAATTTGTTATTTTGTTTGATATTAAATACAAATTATTAATAAATATTATACCTGATTTTGAATATTTATCAAAAGTTGGCTATGTACACTTGACAATACATTGAAAAGAAAAAGTACCCTTAGCGCAAGGTATTTATATTTTACAATGCTTATGCTTATCATTGTAATGAATATTTATAAATCTTTATTAATTAATCGTTGAGTTATTGTTTTTTCTTTCAGTGAAAAAGAAATTTCGAATAAAAATAAAAATTGTTTCTCATGTTTCTCACTTCTTTATCACTTCTTTATCAACAAAAAGATTCTAAATTATTGTCACAGGTGACAATACCGTGCTCGGTGCACCCATGATAAACATGCGTGCAGCGACCTATTTCAAAAAGTTAACATATGTATATGTTTTGAATGCAAAGTGAATACCTCCAGAGCTACAACTGAATTCCACAACGTTTCCACAAGGCATTTCCCTTCAAGCAAACAGGTCCGACATCGGTCCGAATCCGCTCCGCCTGAGGCAGAGCTGAGTCCGACTTCGGATCAGAAACTGGTCCGAAGGCGGCTCAATTTAGTATGGAAATTATAATCACCGCGAAGTCGATTGCATAATGCATTGGTGTGGTGAAAATCTCTATTCCGAGAAAACGGAGCCGAAGGCGGACCTGAGCCGGAGCAGCGAAAACCTACCAGAAAGAGGAATAAGAAAGGGATGACATTTCGCATTTGCGACCAAAACAAGAACAAGATTTATTTTTTTTTCACTGAAACTGTTTTATTTTTTATTTTATTTTGGCAAACGAAATTTTCACAATAAATACAATAGGTGTGTTTTTTATTACAACCGGTCTTAACTAGACAAAAAAACGCAGTCTGGGCTAAGCAATTTACATGTTAAATACAACAACACCTTAGCCCCTTGGGCTTAGTTGCTTAGCCCGGAGATTTCTCTGGGCTTAACTTTTTGAAGAGTTTTAAATCTGTGCTACCAAACAAATTTTTCATAAATTGTTTAGAATTTGTTTAAAAACGTGAAAACTCACGTTTGGAAGGACAAAATGTATTAAAATAGTTTTGCTAGCATACATTTTTGTATCTCTTTGTAAAACATACATGAAAAATACAAGAAAATGACGAAAGCGAAAAATATGACAACTCAAAATTTTTGTTGTGTCTCCTGTTTTCGGAACATTCAATATACAGTGCTGCCAAGATTTCAGGTTAAGCCCCCAGGCGTTTTTTTTTGTCCAGTTAAGACCGGTGGTAATAAAAAACACACCTAATATAAAATACAATACATTTTTTTTTTCATTTTATTTCATTTGATGCTGTTGCTGTTGTTGGTGTTTTTTAAGATACCCAATCGCATGTTTCACCTTCTAGATTTTTCTTTATCATTAGGGATTACATCTACAACACAAGAAGAAACAACATTTTAATCCAAACACTTTGAGCGATATATAAAACATACCTTTTTTGTTTTCCATATTGTTTATAATTTAATAAAATTGTTTATAATTAATAAACTAACATTATACAAACAACGACACGAGACACGACGCGACCAAACACTTCAACAAAAAATAACAAAATGACGCTTTGGCTCTTGTTGGCCTTGTCTTTCTTTTCCTTTTCTCATTTTTCACCACGATTCTCGTTCGACTTTGTGCAAGCCCGATTTTCGCGGTCTGAGGTCGGAGTTTCTTTGTTGAACTCAGTTTTCTTGCTTGAAGGGCACCGCGTCGTGTCTCGTGTCGTTGTTTGTATAATAGCCGTTTTTTATTATCACTTGATCCATATAGATCATTAATTAAAATGTATTACAACAACTACATGAGATCTTGCAAGATCACGATTCATGATCCTGATGAAAAGCAAGATCACGATTCGTGATCCTGATGAAAAGCAAGATCTCATGTAGTTGTTGTAATACATTTTAACTAATGATCTATATGGATCAAGTGATAATAAAAAACGGCTAATGTTAGTTTATAATTATAAACAATTTTATTAAATTATAAACAATATGGAAAACAAAAAAGGTATGTTTTATATATCGCTCAAAGTGTTTGGGTTAAAATGTTGTTTCTTCTTGTGTTGTAGATGTAATCTCTAATGATGAAGAAAAATCTAGAAGGTGAAACATGCGATTGGGTATCTAAAAAAACACCAACAACAGCAGCAGCATCAAATGAAATAAAATGAAAAAAAAATGTATTGTATTTTATATTGTATTTATTGTGAAAATTTCGTTTGCCAAAATAAAATAAAAAATAAAACAGTTTCAGTGAAAAAAAAAAATAAATCTTGTTCTTTTTTTGGTCGCAAATGCGAAATGTCATCCCTTTCTTATTCCTCTTTCTGGTAGGTTTTCGCTGCTCCGGCTCAGGTCCGCCTTCGGCTCCGTTTTCTCGGAATGGAGATTTTCACCACACCAATGCATTATGCAATCGACTTCGCGGTGATTATAATTTCCATACTAATTTGAGCCGCCTTCGGACCAGTTTCTGATCCGAAGTCGGACTCAGCTCCGCCTCAGGTGGAGCGGATTCGGACCGAGGTCGGACCTGTTTGCTTGAAGGGTGCCCTTCAAGCAAGAAAACTGAGTTCAACAAAGAAACTCCGACCTCAGACCGCGAAAATCGGGCTTGCACTCACACACTTGCAACTTTTTGTGTATGAACACAAAAGTCGAACGAGAATCGTGGTGAAAAAGTGCGAAAAGGAAAATAGACGAAGGAAAGACAAAGGGAACAGAAAAACAAAGCGTCAACTTCATTTTATTTTTTTTCTTGCAGTGTTTGTGGCGTGTCGTGTCTCGCCTTGTTTAATATTAAATTATATATATTAAATATATAATATGGGATCATTTTAAGCCAAAAAAATAATTCATTGATAAAATATGGGTGAGTGTGCTCGCGCAGTGATTTTTTAAATAATAAACTAATCATTTTGTGTTTTTCTTAGGAAATCTTCTTCGGCAACCTGACGCCACCAGCACCCACATACATTCAACATCCACAATTTGTCGAATTACATCGAGTTCTCCTGCCGCTGGCCTTCATCAGAAAATAATAATAAAAATTGTGTTTGTGAAAATAAAATAAAGAAAAGAAAAAAAACAGTTTCAGTGAAAAAAAAAGAAAAATCTAGTTCTTTTTTTGGTCGCAAATGAGAAACGTCATCCCTTTTTTGTTTTTGCACAAAGAAACGACATCGAGATATTTTAAATCAAAACAATTTACGTATTAAAAATAACAATAATTTAATGATGTAGTAGACTGAGTTTTATTGTTAGTTCTCTTTAAAAGAGAATTTATTTTGATTGGTTTTGCTTTTATAACTATAGAATTAAAAAATAAACAAATTGTTATGTATTTTTTAACAAATTATAATATCCTTAGACTTGGCGCAATAATTTTGTGAGTGACTTTGTTTTTTTTATTTGACAGCACATTTTATGTTTCAATCAACTGTTCAGAGTCAAAGTGACAGAAGCGCGCTTTGACCCTTCAAGCAAGAAAACTGAGTTCAACAAAGACACTCCGACCTCAGAACGCGAAAAAAGGAGTTGCACTCACACACTTGCAACTTTTTGTGTATGAACACAAAAGTCGAAGGAGAAGCGTGGTGAAAATTGCGAAAAGGAGAACTGATGAAAGAAAGACAAAGGCAAGAAAATGACAAAGCGCCATTTTGTTATTTATTTGTTATTTGTTGAAGTTCCTCGCGTGTCGTGCTAGTGACTCGTCAAAAATAATAATAATAATATTATTAATATTAATTGGAATAAAAAACAGGTATAATCGAAAGAAGTGGAAAAGATTAAAATCTTATATTCCTTTGGCTTTTTTGGTCGCAGTGGTTGTAGTAATGAAACAATTAAGTAACCATTAGCTTTTCCCGACGTTTCGACAGGGGTTGCTGTCTTCTTCAGGGGAACTTTATTTTATCAAAATAAAAACAAATAATTTATTAACAACTGTGCAACAAATTTAAACAATATTGTAAACTTACGTTACATAAAAATATAACAAAAATTGTAATCTACATTAAAAAGCAAAGATTAAAAAAATAAAAATGAGCAAAATACACTTCAAAGAGAAGTTTAGTCTTTAATTATTACAAACAAAAAAAAACAAATATTTTTGACATTTACTATGAGACAAGAGAACAATATACGGATGATATGTTTTGTGTGTCGAGCTTTCGGTTCATGTTGTTTTTGTTATTAATGATGTGCAGTGTTTCCAGTGTATATCGTTTAGACGTATGTCGTTCAGTCTGGAGAACTTTAACATCTTCGAAGTCCGGAGTGTGGCCATACTCAATTGCATGGCTGGCTAATGCAGTTTTTCCAGGGTTGTTGGATTTGATGTCCGACTTGTGGTTGGACATGCGTTGGCGGAGAAATTGTTTTGTTGTGCCAATGTAGCACAAATTGCATGGTTCATTCGGTTTTCCTTTGCAGTTAATCTTGTAGATCACATCTGTAGCTTTATCTTTCTCTGGTTTGTTTTTGAGTTTTGTGAAGAGATGGCTGAGCGTCATGTTGGGCTTATAAGCCATGAGAATATTTTTGGTTTTGTTGACGATAGATTTTTTGAAATTTTCCGTTAAGCCAGGTACAAAAATAACGCTGTTATAGTAGCCAGTTGGACGATCATCTTTTTTGGTTTGGGGAATTTTATTTTTATGTTTGAAGAGAAGACTGCGTATTAAGGTAGAAGGAAACCCATTGTCTCTCAACATTTTAATTATTTTTTCTTCGTTTGTTCTGTGGAAACAAGTGTCACTTATCGTGAAAATCTTACTTATTAAGTTGGAAGCTGTATTTAGAATTATGTGTTTCGGATGGTTGGAACGAAAATTGATTAATCTTCCTGATGCCGTGTCTTTTTGGTGCCAATTGAACATAAGAGAATCGTTTTGCCGTCGAATTTTTACATCAAGAAACGCTATTTCAAAATTTTTCTCCATTTCGATGGTGAATTGTATTTTAGGATGAAAACCGTTGAGGGATCTAAGAACTTCTTCAATTTTATCTTTATTTATTACAGCAAATATGTCGTCTACATACTTTGCAACAAATCTTGGTTTTTCAATCATTTTTTCAAAGCACTCATCAAGTAAATAATCGAGTACTAAATCGGCGATGGTAGGTGACAGTGGATTACCCATGGGCATTCCGAAAATTTGTTTGTATATATCGTCTTTATATTGTAAATAATTGTTCCCCTGAAGAAGACAGCAACCCCTGTCGAAACGTCGGGAAAAGCTAATGGTTACTTAATTGTTTCATTACTACAACCACTGCGACCAAAAAAGCCAAAGGAATATAAGATTTTAATCTTTTCCACTTCTTTCGATTATAAACTCTAAATTGGTCAATAAATCATCTTCAATTAAAAAACAGGTATGCATTGCTGAAATGTAGCTTAGTAAATTTCTAATCAATAATTAATCTTTTTTATGTTTTTCGTAGGAAGTCATCTTCTCCTGCAGCCTGACGCCACCACCAACCACGAACAACATTCAACAAATAAAATTTTGGAAAATCAATTATTCCTGCCGCTGGCCTGTATGCTGTTTCTCCAGAAAATAATTGTAAACATTTGTGTTTGTGAAAGTTAAATAAATAAAACAATTTCAGTGAAAAAAAAATAAATCTTGTTCTATTTTTGGTCGCAAATGCGAAACGTCATCCCTTTTTTGTTCCTCTTTCTTGTAGGTTTTCACTACTCCGCCTCGGGTCCGACTTCGGCTCAGTTTTCTCGGAATGGAGATTTTCACCACACCAATGCATATGCAATCGACTTCACGGTGATTATAATTTCCATACTAATTTGAGCCGCCTTCGGACCAGTTTCTGATCCGGAGTCGGACTCAACTCCGCCTCAGGCGGAGCGGATACGGACCGAGGTCGGACTTGTTTGCTTGAAGGGGACCCTTCAAGCAAGAAAACGGAGTTCAGAAAAGACACTCCGACCTCCGACCCCGGAAGACGGGGTTGCACTCACACACTTGCAACTTTTTGTATATGAACGCAAAGTCGAAGGAGAAATCGTGGTGAAAAAACCAATACATATAAAATCGGCTCCGCGGTGATTCTAATTTCCATACTAATTTGAGCCGCCCTCGGACCAGTTTCTGCCTCGAAGTCGGACTCAGCTCCGCCTGAGGCGGAGCGGATTCGGACCGAGATCGGACCTGTTTGCTTGAAGGGGACAGGCCGCCTCCACAGGAGATAATTTTTGTCATGTTGACGTGTCTTAACAAGAAATGTCTTGTGGAGGCTCGCCATTTCTTGTTACGATTCAATGTTAGACAATCGTGTCTTCGATTTTGTCTGAACACGGTTGTATAACAACGAATTTGACAAATGTGTTTTTTTTCTTATGGAAGTGTAGTTTTTTCATTATTTTTTGTCCTCTCATGAGGAATAAGGTTGTCTCCGTAGTAGCGGACGACAAAATATATTTGTTTGTTTTGCGAATTTTTGAATGTTTTATGTTGAATTGAATTAGATTTCATGAAATGGTATGTATATAATTTTTGAATTTATTTATTTATTTGAATTTATTTAACAGGTATTATAATTGATTTCTATAAAAAAAAGCTTGTTTATTTTTTAGAAGGAAAAAAAAAAACAAACCAAGCAATACGTACATGTATAAATTGGAAAAAATTAACAAACAGAAGTATTCATACAAAATTGACTGCATATAAAATAAATTTTGTCCGCAAAAAATCATACATCATCCTCTGGCGAACGAGGCATATGAAATACAATATCCAAACAAAATTTGCCCAGCCAAGAAAAAAAATTTGTTATGTTGTAGATGTTAGACATTAGGTGTGTTTTTTATTACAACCGGTCTTAACTAGACAAAAAAACGCAGTCTGGGCTAAGCAATTTACATGTTAAATACAACAACACCTTAGCCCCTTGGGCTTAGTTGTTTAGCCCGGAGATTTCTCTGGGCTTAACTTTTTGAACAGTTTTAAATCTGTGCTACCAAACTAATTTTTTCATAAATTGTTTAGAATTTGTTTAAAAACTTGAAAACTCACGTTTGGAAGGACAAAATTTAATACATTAGGTGTGTTTTTTATTACAACCGGTCTTAGCTTGACAAAAAAAACGCAGTCTGGGCTAAGCAATTTACATGTTAAGCCTGGTACGCTGCTCGCGCTAAATTTTAGCTCCCATACAAATTATCGAAAATTTTTAGCCGAGATAAAATGGATCCCATACAAGTTATCGATAACTTGTATGGGAATTTTATCTCAGCTAAAATTTAGCGCGAGCAGCGTACCAGGCTTTAAATACAACAACACCTTAGCCCCTTGGGCTTAGTTGTTTAGCCCGGAGATTTCTTTGGGCTTAACTTTTTGAAGAGTTTTAAATCTGTGCTACCAAACAAATTTTTCATAAATTGTTTAGAATTTGTTTAAAAACGTGAAAACTCACGTTTGGAAGGACAAAATGTATTAAAATAGTTTTGCTAGCATACATTTTTGTATCTTTGTAACACATACATGAAAAATACAAAAAAATACGAAAGCGAAAAATATGACAATTCTAAATTTTTGTTGTGTCTGCTGTTTTCGGAACATTCAATATACAGTGCTGCCAAGATTTCAGGTTAAGCCCCGAGGCGTTTTTTTTGTCCAGTTAAGACCGGTGGTAATAAAAAACACACCTATTGTATTGCTAGCATACATTTTTGTATCTCTTTGTAAAACATACATGAAAAATACAAGAAAATGACGAAAGCGAAAAATATGACAACTCTAAATTTTTTTTGTGTCTGCTGTTTTCGGAACATTCAATATACAGTGCTGCCAAGATTTCAGGTTAAGCCCCGAGGCGTTTTTTTTTTGTCCAGTTAAGACCGGTGGTAATAAAAAACACACCTATTGAGTTAGAGAAAAATATATCCTGTGGAGGCGGGGTGTGAGGATTACTCAACGTAACGTGACGACGCGTCTGGCAAAGCGTGATTGTGTTTCTGATTTCAAGCTCATTTACATAGAGGAAGGAATACCTAGAGACACGTGACTTTGGTTGGTTTTTCTCTTCCACCCTACAAGCTGCAATGAGAGGAAAAACTCCACAGTGCTTATATGTGGTAGTTTTCCCGTGCATTTTAAATGGCACCAACACATTCAACTGTGGAGTTGTGCTCAAAACAATTAAAAACAATTTAAGTGCTCAGTAGAGGAATTAATTCATAAAAAAATAATATAATAAATTCAAAACACGAAACTTTTTTTTTATTTCTGTACATATTTATTGAAAGGTGGGTGTCTGGAGTGAGCTACATTGTATATGTATTCTTATAGTACTCTCATGAAGTAGAATTTTCTGTTTTGCGTCGCCACCGCTGGGATCGCTAGTTTATTTTATGTTTGAACCTTATGCAGAAAATTGAAGGGCAGATCTACCAAAAGATGTCGCTAAAGTATTTTCCTATTTGAGCTATTCAAGTTCATGTACAAACCAAAATCATGTTTAAATTCAAAGTTTGTGAGGACATCTACTGGTGAAAGGAAGGTATTAAACGCATTATACTTTTCACACGTATTCACAGATAGGAAAACAAGAGAAAAATAAGAGAGATGTATACCAATCATGATACAACTAAACAGATAGCGCATTCCCGTTTTCAATTTTGTTTCGTTCTGCGCATCTACGTCATAGACACGCAATGAGTTTGACGTTTCACATTCAGTATGGAAATTCAAAGCAAAACAAAGGCATTCATTTGTTTACATTTAGATTTTCTTATAATAAAATGTTTTTAATGTAGTGTATTTTTCAAATAAATTTTGTAAATTAGTTAATATTTATAATTTGTGTTGTTTGGCTAAAAAAATTGTGGAAAATGTGTGAAAAGAATAAGAAATAAATGCAAAATAAAAGTGAATCAAGAGCATGGTGTCTTTTTTTTCTTACTTGAATAGTTTTATGAATTTCAAGTGATTTTTGTTTAATATTATTTAGGTCGGTATATTGTTGCCCATAAAACATTGTTGTTTCTCAAACTATTCATCGTGAAATTACCTGCAAGGTTGTAAAAAAAAGTAAATAAAAGATATGATTTTCTTCTGGATATCTGTATAGGTAACATTTTATTTAGTTTATTATTTTGTTAAATTTTCTCTTTCTTGAGAGTTTGTTTTCGGTTATTTGTCTATTAAGTTTTCGCATCCGAAAGTACATCCTGCAACGAAAGAAAAGTTTTTTAACCTTTTCCTCACACTGAATTTTTGCTTTCTCAGCAACTTCAAGCAAGTGGTCGATGTATTTTGGAGTGATGTAAATCACTTCACCTTCTCCATTTACAGCATTGAAAACGTTTTCCAATGCGACCAATTGAGTCATCAATGCAGAATTTGCCTTCGACAGACCACCTTCATCTAAATGATTGACCCAAGAGTTTTCGTTTGTTGTTTTTTTTTCCTCAAGGTTAGGTATTGTATCCTTGAAGCGATGACAGATGTACCCTGCCAAATTTTCCAAACCATCGTATATAAATGGCAGATTTTCTTCTGGTTCAGAAAGGCGAGGAGTGTTGTTATCAACTTTAATAACGCTAAAGATCCTTCCTGAAAAATTATTGTTAAAACGCATCGGTTATTAAATTCTTAGATTAAAACCTGAGAAGGAAGTTTCTTCCAAACATAAATCTGGTGTATTATCTACACCAACGTTTCCCTCCTCCGAAAGTGCTCCTTCATTGCGACCAAGAATGTACGATCTTAGTCTGTACTTGAACTCTTGTCGGTCGGGGTGATCATGAAGACCACCTTTTGCTCTTATGACACCAAAAAAAATTTCGAGAACGTCTTGGTTCAATCGGTAAGTCATAATGAATTTGACACCAAAACGTTCGTTTACATCAGGCATGTCAAACTTGCGGCCCGCGGGCCGCATGCGGCCCACATCGTATATTTGTGCGGCCCAAGCTTAATTTAGGTACAACTTGCATTTTCAATTTTTACATTTAAATGTCTCTAATGAACACGAACAAACCGGGGAATCCAAAAAAATTGTTTTGAATTTCTCCATTTCAACACGATGTTCACTGCAGAGATTTTAACTTTTTGCTATTTATGTCGCAATGGAGAATTTCCAGCTTATATGAGTTCTTGATGGGTGAAAAGGTAAACAAACATTTTTTGTATTGAAAACAAGCTTTTTTTTGCTATATTTAGTATTGGAGTGCAGTTTGAATAATGGGAAAGCAGTGAAAAAGTTCCATACGATCTGTTGCATCCTAAGTGAATTTTCGGGAATAAGCTCTGAATTTGTTTAATTGTACAAAATATTTAAGTCGACTTCCAAGCAACCGAAAATTCGATTTGCAGTCGACTTGCAGTCGCTACTTTTTTCTTAAATGAACACCAATGCAAATATTTTCGCTACTTTGTCCCGAAAAATCCATTCTTTTTTAATCTCTTTTTGAGACGGGTTTATAAATATAGAATCAGTACGTAATCATTTGCAAATGGAGCTAATCGAAATCCAGTGTGGCTCCGTTTAAAGATATAAATTCGATGAAGCTGGGATACCTGAATTTTACAAGTATCTAACAAGCAGATTTGAGAACACTCGAAAATTGGCATATGAAATCATTTGTATGTTTGGAAGCACTTCATCGATGCGAGCAGCAGTTTTCACTTATGAATCGAAATGAGTTGAATCCAGAATAACAGATCTACGCCTTGGGTCTGTTTTAAAAGTAATAACTTCTAAAAAATTTTCATCACAAGTAGAGAAGATGGTACAGAAAAGAGATGCCAAGTGTCAGGCAGAAAACATTAATATTACTACATATTGTTCTTGTTCTTTTATAAAAATAAATCTGTTTCATAAAAATTCTAATATCTTTTTTTTTTGCGGCCCATAGAAATTTAGATCCTGCTATTTTGGCCCGTGAATGCCATTGAGTTTGACAAGCCTGGTTTACATCCTTGTGCAATAACTGTAAGGCAGTATTAGATTGCACGATACCTTTGAATAAAATGCATTAAATCGTGTTCACTCGAAATATATCTAGTTTCATAGTTTCTTACGTTTTTGGAATGGTAGCAAGCAATTTTTTCCTACTACCCGCATATTGCGAATCATATCCGTCATGTCATTCAATATTTTGTTTTGGGTTTCCAAATGTAGTCCGTATGCATGGACTCTTTCACGCGAATCACTGTAGGGTGACCTGACATTCATAACGTCAAATCAGTCATTCGTCTAGCAACAAAAATTATTAAGGAAAATATTGTGGAATTGATTTCTCCAGCGACTTACATATTTTAAGAGTTTATAGCACTCCTCCCAACTTTCGTCTTCAATGTATCCTAAGTTAACAGCTCGAGACAACGCCTTGGCAACTGTGTGGGAGAATAATTTTGTGGCATATTTAACTTTCTGTCTCTCTGCTTGTACCACATTTAAAGTTCTGGATGATATTTTGTGGGTTATACTCAACTCTCCAGATGTTAAGGAAAGGAGTTTTAAAACAATGTCTTTTTTGACAACCTTTCCATTCATTAAAAAACCCTCATCAATAAAATGATTTCTAACCAATTTTATTAAATGTGGTACGTCGGCGAATACATAAATTTTTTGTTCTTTGAAAGTGAACCTGTAAGAGATTAATTTAAGTAATTAAGTTTTATGTTAAGTATCAAAGAGCGTACCAAGGGTTGTCCATACTGACACTGAGTTCAGTATAGAGGCCTCTGTTGGCCCCACCTAAGTCACTCGTGATTGAAACCACTGTGAATCCACATTTGCCTACATTTTCGATGATATCGAACAAAATGCTCTTCGTCATTTTGCAATCGAAGTCATAAAAAATGGGTTGCTTCCATTTTCCAACTAATCCTATTTTTTGGATAAGTATAAGCACGTTTAGATTAATAATATTGGAATATTTACCTCTAAGCATCCCTACTTGCACGTAAGATGCTGGTTTAAGCGTTGTGTCGGAAGATCTGTCATAGCAGTATGCTTCTTTGACTTTCATCTCATCGAAGCTTAGTACACAAAGCTTTTGGTGTTCTGTCAGCTCTTGTGCTGCTTTCATGATTTTCATAATGGGCATCATGATACCTGGTGTAATGTCGAGTTTCTGTGCCCATGTTTGAAGTGTTCGTATTGCAGGGAGAGGGAAGTTTTTTCTACGAAGCAATTTGTAGGCTCGTGAGCTCGAGGAATATAGCGTTATAGATCTCGCTATGTCTTCCTCAGACCAAGTTAATCTTTTTGAGCCAGATTTAATTTTTTTAACTTGACTAGGAGTGAAAACTGATAAAAGTTTTTCTTCCAAGTTTAATTGGTTGAACTGAGCTTTTTTAACCTCTGTCTGTAGCAACATAATTTTTGTTTCTTTTAATTTCAACCTTAGAGGATATAATATATGGAGTGCTTGTTCCTATACCTAATACATTGTAACGCCATATGCATGGATAGGGGTCGCTGCCGACGGTTGATTATCTTTCATCTCTTTCTTTCTTTCGTTTTTCAATATGAATCCGGTACCGCAACTGTCAATAAATAAAAATGGAGGCATGTACTCATCGAAAAACTTAAAGAAACTAGAGCTCTCTATAAAAGCTTCACGGAACTAACAGCACAAGCACTCCATATATTATATCCTCTAAGATTTCAACTCTGTTTTTAGTTGGTCGTTTTCTTCGCGTAAGATTTTTCTAATAAGTATATGAAAATAAAGCATTACATATAATTTTACACTGATATACAAAGATAGTTCAATCTTTTTTTTCTATCAATAAATATTAAATAAGATATTACTTACTCTTGTTCAATCAATTCATCAAATTGAGCTTGTTCTATCCGAGGGTTTGATATATTATCCCCATCATCTTGATTTTCTTCTGCTTCGGTCACATCTACATTTTTCGATTCGGCCTCAACGGGGACTTCTAGCAACCCATTGACTAGTTCTTTTTTCTTTTTCAAATCCATACGTTTAGACCTTTGTGTTGACTCAGGCTCAAAGCAGGCCGTGGATTCTTTCTTGGTGTATACTGAAGGCACTGCATTTGGCTTTAAAATCCGATACGGGGTGAACCCTGATAGGTATAAAAACTCATTTCTGACTTTTGTTCTGAACTGCTGTTTCGAATCAACTCACCCATTTCATACTTTATATTAGGGGTATTCACGATCTGGTGCAACAGGCCTAGTAAGAGTGTAAAATTTTATTTTTTTACAATAGATCGTGAACGCACCTCTTCTTATCTATAGTAAATATTGAATGGAATCCATGATATGATTTATATCAGCTTCACTCTTTTTTTTTACGGAGTTGTCTTTCCACCGATGCTTCTTCTTTTTTTTCATTTTTTTTTATAATTTCATTCTTTGTTGTGTTCGGGTTAATTTATTTTCACAAATTACATCAAAAGAAACAAAATAAAAAAGAATAAGAATAAAAAAGATAAACTGTTCATCATGGGCGACACGCGACGGCGAGCTGCCATCTGTCAAAAAAATTTTACACCATTGTATTTTTATTTTGCAATAGGGTTAGGGTATAGCAAAAGTGCAAGACCATAGTAAAATTTCAATCCAAATATTTTGTTGTTGTAGTGTTGCAAGATTTTACACTTTTGCACTTTTGCAATGATACTAGACCAGTTGCATCGGATCGTGAATACCCCTATTGTTTTCAAAATCTTCTTTCAAAAAGTGCAAGCTACAAATCCTTGCAGTTTGTGTATTAATTTTATCCTTGCGTTTGGTGAACAAGGAAACTCGAATCCCTTATATTCTTTCTTGTGTTGTTATTGCAGTCAAAAACCGAACAAACGCCCATTTTTTCTATTTAGTATTTATTACCGATTGTTATAACAATAAATTAACTAACAAAAACCACTTTTAAATAACTTTTTTTTATTTCAAATTAAAAAAAATTCACTTCCTTCCTTTTTATTTACCAACAGGAAATAAAATTTGCTTACCTCAGATGAGTGTCATTGACGTCACGATATTTTGACAGCCATAACCGTCATGCGCAATGCCATATCTGTATTAGTTGTATCATGTATACCAATTATCTGAAATTAAATTTGCGGGTGTTTTAGGCAAGGGTACGAGTCGGCTCTCTAGGTATTGCTTCCTCTATGCTCATTTACATGAAGTCTGAATTCGTCATTCGGGGACACCCAGTCTTAAGTGATGAACTTGCCATTTTATCATTATTTGATGAAACTGTTCCATGTGATATAAAAAAAAATACTGTTGAAGTTGTTAAGACTAGTAAAAGATCCTAAAAGTAGAAGATTTTTGATTGATAAAAATAATTTGAATTCATTTACGCAAAAAAAAATGCATGACTTTGTTTCTAAGAAATCTTTGAATCTGTTTAAAACCTTTGATCTTCCTTATGATTTTCTTGATATAGACATTGAGTTATGGCCTACTAATGAAAGTTATAACGAAAATGAAGAATACTTTGAACAATTGAAAGTTGTTAATGATGCAGCTGAGAGAGCAGTCGCATTAGTAACTGAATATAATCAATGCTTGACAAAAAATGTAGAGCAATTTCAATTTTTATTGGAAATTGTAAAAGAACATCAACAAAAATAGTGGAACTGCAATGAAGAACATTTTTTACAGTAAAAATGTACTGAAATGTTTTATTCCGGGTTCACAATAAAACTTATTTAATTTCCACTTATATTTCCGTCCAAATAAGAACACACTTTATTTCAACTCAATTTACTTTTATTATTCGCTCAAAGAAACACACTTTTAAATCACTTTATTTACTACCAACAATTCGCAACACTTTATTTCACTTTGTACTATACTCTTTCACTTTCAAGATTAAACAGTGTCCGGTCGGTGTCTACGCTGCCCTTTTATACCGGAATTTCGAGATTCGAGAATGTCAAGAATTTCGAGTTTCGAGAATGTCTTCGAAGGTTCTCGTCTTTGCTTCTCGAAACTTACTTTCCAGGAGGGGCGCTTCATACTTCCAGTCTAGTGGGATATTTTGGGATGGGTTCAGATGGTAGGTAGTTTCTTAGTTATTAAAGGTCCGTTCACATTTCTACCTTTGCAGTAGTAGGTAGTGTGTTCAGACTTTTATCTTAAAAGTAGTTCGGTAATTCATCGTTACATTGCCCCCCTCTTAGGATTGTTCGTCCCGAACAACTCCATTGCTTCTTTCACCATTATAACGGTGTAAACGGTCACAATGAACTACCTTTAGTTTGCCTCCTTATCCCTCTTTGTATACGGTAAACCACGTCGTTAATTCTGGTTATTACTGTGTAAGGGCCTTCCCAGTTTTGTTGTAGCTTCGGTGATAGTCCCTTTTGTCGGTGAGGAATGTAAAACCACACAAGTTCTCCTTCTTGAAACCCTGTTGCTGTTGCTCGTGCGTCATATCTTGTTTTCATCCTGTCACTAGACGCTTTTATATTTGTCCTTGTCCGTTGGTGAATGTCAGCCAGTGTTCCTTTCAGGTTATCTACGTACTCATCCATTTCATGTGGCTCGTTTGGAACACATCCAAGTTTTATCTCACTTGGCAGGCGTATTGTTGAGCCAAATAGGACTTCCGATGGTGTATGTCCAGTAGAACTATGTGTTGCACTTCTATAAGCCATCAAGAATAATGGAATATGTCGGTCCCAGTCTCGTTGATTATCATTGACTACTTTTGACAGATGTTCCTTAAGTGTCCTGTTAAATCGTTCAACCATCCCATCAGATTGTGGATGAAGCGGTGTTGTTCGCGTCTTCTTGATGCCAAGGAGTGAAAAAACCTCTTGAAAAATCTTAGATTTGAAGTTCCTTCCTTGGTCGGAATGAAGTTCCATGGGTACTCCAAACCTGCTCACCCAATGAAAGACAATCTTATCCACAACTGTTTTGGTTTCCTGGTTTGGAATGGCAAATGCCTCAGGCCATTTGCTGAAGTAGTCTATCACTACAAGAATGTACCGGTTTCCGTTGTTGGTTTCGGGAAAAGGACCTGCTACGTCTATTGCAATTCTCTCAAAAGGTGCGCCCACATTGTACTGCTGCATCTTGCTTTGGATTTTTCTAGCTGGTCCTTTGCTAGCGGCACAAGTATCACATTTTCGGCACCACTTTTCTACGTCTTCTCTCATACGTAACCAGTAGAACTGCTGTCGTAGCTTTTCCAGCGTATTGTTGATGCCTAAATGGCCTCCAGAAATTCCATCGTGCATCTCTCGGAGAACATCATGAACCTTTGACTGCGGTACGACTAGCTGCATTACATAGGATTTACCATCTGCGGATTCCCACTTATGCCTGAGTAGCTCTTCTTGCACATGAAGTGAGTCGGAGATGTCGGCCCATTCTGGTTTCTCTTGATGTTCCTTCTATGCAAGGATGGGTTCGATGTCCGAATCTTCCTGTTGGGCCATTCTGAGTACTTCATTACTCCAGCCGCAAATGGGATCAGCTCTCGTTCTTCTAACAGCGACAACTTACTTTTCTTCTAGTCGTGTGCAATGCTTGCAGTCTTGCTTCCACGGGCGCTGAGATAATGCGTCTGCATTTGAATGCAGCTTTGCTCTTCGATGTTGAATCTGACATTGATACGTCTGAAGTATCTCGATCCATCTTGCTACTTGACCCTCTGGATTTTTGAAGTTAAAAAGCCAATTAAGTGCACCATGATCTGTGCGAAGAAGGAACTTCTGTCCATAGATGTACTTATGGAAGTGCTTTGTTGCCAATACTAGAGCTAGAAGTTCCCTTCTGGTCACGCAATAGTTTCTTTCTTGTTTCGAGAGTACCTTGCTGAAATAGGCAACGACCTTTTCTTCTCCGTCATGAACTTGCGATAAAACAGCACCAACTCCAACATTACTTGCATCTGCGTCAATGATGAATTGTTTGCCTGGAGTCGGATAGGCCAGCACAGGAGCTTCACATAACCGCAGCTTCAGTTCCTGAAAGCTTTTCTCACACTCACCTGACCATTTAAAGAGTTTACCCTTCTCCGTAAGTTGGTGCAAGCTTTTGGCGATTCTCGCAAAATCCTTCACAAATCGTCGAAAGTACGTTGCCAGACCGAGGAAACTCCGAAGTTGATGCTTGTCCTGAGGGGTTGGCCAGTTCTTCACAGTGTCAACTTTTCCAGGATCAGTCTTCACTCCTTGGGATGAGATGATATGCCCCAAATATTTAACCTCTGTCTTGAAAAGTGCACATTTCTTTGGATTCAACTTAAGATGTGCTTCTCGTATCCTCTGGAATATAGCCTTTAGGTTTCCACAATGGTCATCAAATGTTTTTCCGTAAACGATGACATCATCCAAATAGACTAGGCAAGATTTCCAGGTTAATCCATTCAAAACGCAATCATCAAGCACTCAAAAGTAGCTGGGGCATTACATAGCCCAAACGGCATGACATTAAACTGCCACAGACCATTTCCTGTGGAGAAAGCCGTTTTTTCCCGATCTTCTGGATAGTTTTCTACCTGCCAGTAGCCACTCTTAAAGTCCAAAGTCGAAAACCATTGTGCTCCTTCCATTGAATCTAGAGTATCGCTGATTCTTGGCAGTGGGTAGCTGTCTTTCTTCGTCAAATCATTCAGCCTGCGGTAGTCGATACAAAATCGAGTGCTTCCATCTTTCTTTTTGACGAGAACTACCGGTGATGCCCAAGGGCTTTTGGAATTATCGATCAGCCCATCTTTCTTCATTGTCGATATCATTTCTTCAACTTCACCTTGTTTGGCCAAGGGGAGACGTCTTGCTGGTGGACGAATCGGCCTAGCATCTCCTGTATCGATTCGATGCTGCACGAGTTGTGTTCGGCCGTACTGCCCGCTGGGTGAAGAGTAGATATCAGCATATTCGTGAAGAAGCCTTCCCGCAACATTAAGCTGATGTTGACTAAAGTTGTCTGATTTAAGAATTTGAGTCTTTAGTTTCTCCGAGTTCATAGTCATCTGTGTGTCCGCCTCGTTGATCTTAGTTATTGCGGACACAGATTCGCATTGCCCAACAACTTCTCCTTTCTTAAGCTTTATTGGGTATGGTTTGATGTTGAGTATCCGTACAGGTACCATGTTGTTCTTTGGTGCCACAAGAGTCTTCCCGATGATGATGTTTTGGGAACTTTGCTCAACTTCTGGTTCAACCATGAGGTATCGATGGCTTCCAAAGTTCCCCTTTAACTTGGTCCACACAAAAACTTCTGAAGAAGGAGGCAGGCACATGTCTTCTTTGATGACAGTTCTAATTGTTGTCGAGTTTTGGCTGCCATAGACCATTGGAATCTCTACATTTCTATATTTCAGGACAGGACCGATATCCAAAATGATTCCATGCTCCTTCATAAAGTCGATTCCAATGATGCACTCGTCACATATATCTGCCACCAAAAACACATGTGAAAACTTTAGTTCTGCTATACGGACCTCAAGACGAACTTCTCCGTACACTCTTGCTGCTTCTCCTGTGGCGGTCTTCAGACGGTAGCTGTTGGTGTTATGTAGCCATGTCATCTTCACCAAGTCTGTTCGTACAATAGAGGCAGTGTTGTTGGGCAATATTCCTGTTTCCACAGTGTGTGCAAGCAGTTCTTCTTGGTGGCAATCTGCACTGCCGCTGGAGATGTCCTGTCTTGTTACAGTTCCAGCATCGAGCAGCTCCGTCTCGTTGGTTTCTTTGGAATGCGAGTTTTTGACAAGAGCATTCCTCCACTGCAACTTCTCTTACCCGATGAACGCCTTGAGAAGCCTGTTCTGCTGCTTTCATAGTTAGTGCAAACGCTAATGCTTCAGGAAGGGAACGTTTTCCAGCTGTTCGTATAGCTCGCTGAAGATTTATGTCAGATACAGGCTTCTGTCACAAACTGATTGATAATGTCGTCTCCTGCTGTCGGATATGCCAGATGAGCTAACCTTTCAATATCAGCTTGGAGTTGTTGCAGAGTTTCTCCTCTTTTCTGGACTCTTGTATTGAGTTGGACGCGGAAGATCTCCTGCATATGGCCATCTCCAAAGCGTTTTTCAATTACCTGGACAAGAGCGTTAAAGTTACCATTCTTCTCTGGTGGTAAAGTTTGTAATAACTCAGCAGCAGGACCTCTAAGAGCAAGAGTCAGCGGTAGACATTTTTCTTCGTCATCCCAGCCATTTGTTGTGGCAGCTGCCTCAAACTGTTTCTTGTAGATCGACCAAGAACTTTGTCCATCAAAGGTTTGTGGATGCATTTCCTTCTTCTTTGAATACTCACCAGAGCTTTCTCGGGTCTTAATCTTCCGAACCTTGTCAAGTTCTTCGGTAAAACTTTGCATTTTAATTTCTATTTTTTCAAATTTGTCATCGACTTGGTCGAATTTTCCTTCTAATTTCTCGAGTTTTTCTTCAACTTTCTCGATTTTTTCTTGAGATTGTTTTGCAACGTCTTTTATGGAAGCAACAAGACCAACAAACTTGTTTTCGATCATATTTAGCTTACCTTCGATGAGGGTTTTCTGTTCATCTAGAAGTTTCTTTTGCTCTGTGCGTTGTGTCTCTATTTTTTCTAGAACACTACTCTGTTGTTTTTCTATTTGTTAGAGAACATTCTTCTGTTCATCCTTTTGTTCTTTACGTTGTTGTTCCATTTGATCTTTCTGTTCTTCAAATTTTGCAAGGAGAACAGCCATCATGGATGACATATTGGAACTAGTACTTACTCGTTCTTCTATCATTTCAACTTCGAATTGAAATGTATCCAAATCTTCGTTTTTCTGGGTTAAATAATCCTGTAGACGAATAATGAGATCATTTTTCGATCCAGCAGTAGGAAGACCTCGCTTAGTTAATTCCGCCTTCAGATCAGTCAAACTTAACTGATTTAGTGTTTTACCCATTTTAACTTTTCAAAACGCGAGCACTATTACTTATTTCAAAATGTTTTACACTTTGTTTATTGTTAAAACACACGCGCACTTTTTTTTTCATTCGCGATATTATCTGATTCGCACAAATAAATAAGTTTTATTCCACTTTTCTGACACCAATGTAATGTTTTATTCCGGGTTCACAATAAAACTTATTTAATTTCCACTTATATTTCCGTTCAAATAAGAACACACTTTATTTCAACTCATTTACTTTTATTATTCGCTCAAACAAACACACTTTTGAATCACTTTATTTACTACCAACAATTCGCAACACTTTATTTCACTTTGTACTGTACTCTTTCACTTTCAAGATTAAACTGTGTCCGGTCGGTGTCTATGCTGCCCTTTTATACCGGAATTTCGAGATTCGAGAATGTCGAGAATTTCGAGATTCGAGAATGTCTTTGAAGGTTCTCGTCTTTGCTTCTCGAAACTTCCTTTCCAGGAGAGGCGCTTCATACTTCCAGTCTAGTGGGATATTTTGGGATGTGTTCAGAGCATAGGTAGTTTCTTAATTATTAAAGGACCGTTCACATTTCTACCTTTGCAGTAGTAGGTAGTGTGTTCAGACTTTTATCTTAAAAGTAGTTCGGTAATTCATCGTTACAGTACGAATATTTTATAAATGTTTTAAATTTAATAACTTACTTAAAAATTAAATAAATAAACTTTCTAATAACCAATTAAAAAACAAGAACGTATTTTTATACTACCATTAAATGAAAGATTGAATCTAAGTCAGAAATGATGCATATTTTTTTTAGGTATTAGTTAACATGCTAACGACTTAAAAACAAACTACAAAAATAGTTTAAAACATTTCTCTTTTCATAAAAAGTCAAACTCATAGACTCAATTGAAATTTTCCGAATTATTAATGAAAAACTGGTTAAATTTGCGTGCATTGGAGTTTGACGACGAATATCTTTTGAACGCTTAATTTAATCGACAAATCACATATTATTTTTGTAGAGTAGTTAATTTCCTACAAAAAAAGTAATGGCGCAGTTCTTAAAATTTGTTTTTTACGAGTTATAAAATTCCTAAGGAAAAAAAAATTGTTTGACCCACCCTAATATTCGTACTGCCAGAAAAATTAAAGATCATTCCCTGAAATAAAATAAATTTGCAATTTTTCTAGAAAACTTGATAACTTGCGATTTGCGATTCTTCAAGAAAATTGGGCACAACGAACTTGTTTTTAACAACATATAAAACAAATACCGATTAATGATTTATTCAGTGGTACCAGTGATATCCATCTCTATATACAAAAAAAAACAAATATAGGTACTTGTCCACATATATAAAGAAAATATTAATATAAAATATATACAGGGTGTCCGGTAGAAAATGGATAAGTCGGAAATGGCTAATAAATAGGTGCACTTTCAACTGTTCTGAAACCGAATAGAAAAAGTTTCTATCGCAACCAGTTTAGAAAATATTAGATTTTTTTCGTTCAGTGTACTTTAAATTTCATCATCTTACGTTTTCTTTAACCACAACCACGAATGGATGAATTTTATAAATTTGTTATTTTTATAATTTTCTACAATAATTGGCTCACTACATAAAAAGTTAAAAGTTTTTATAACTGTTGCATCTTTTCTTTAAAAAAATTTTGAAATTTGTTTTTCGATGCAAAATGTAAAAAAAAATATTTTATGAAAATTTTCAAACACCTGTGGTATAAAAAAAATCCATAGGATTTTTTAAAAATATGCGCGTCCAAATAGTTTGTATCAAATCCTGAGTTACTAGGAAGTTATTGGTACCAAAGTGCAAAAAAAAGCCTATTAATTTAATAAATTATTTTAACTGTAAAATCTTAAATTTTTCACATTGCTGCCACAAATGCATGGACTCCATCAGTTTTTTTAATCAGTCATATTTTAAAATAATTCTTCTTACACATGACTATTAAAATAGTGTTATAACTAGAGATGCCGCGAACATTCGGCCACTATTCGGTATTCGGCCTATTTTTCTGGTATTCGGTATTCGGCCGAATAGTTTAACTATTCGGCCGAATACCAAATACCAAATGGAGAAGAAAAAAGACATAAATTATTTTACCAAAATGTGTGTTTTATTAAAAAATTGTAATTTTAGTACTTATAATGTACGAAAGGCAAGTTGTGGTGAATACAAACTATTTGGTCCGCATTTGTTGTGTAGTAAACGCTTTCGTTTATCTTTGTGGACTATTCCTGCTTCGAAAAATAGTCTTTTACTGTAAACACTTGTCCCAGGAGAGGAAAGGTAGACTTTAGCAAATGTTTTCAAAATTGGAAATTTTGTGGTATGTGCTGCCCACCACTTATATGGGTCTGCTGTTCGATCTTGTCTACCTTTGCAGTAGTAGGTAGTGTGTTCAGACATTTATCTTAAAAGTAGTTCAGTTATTCAACGTTACAATACGATGTTGTTGGGAATTTTTTAAGCCACATCTATTCTTGAGACAAAGTATAAAATTTTTGAAATTACCAACGTTTTTTTCTGAGTGTCCTTGGCTGAATATTCGGCGGCCGAATATTTGGCCGAGGAGCGTGGCCGAATATTCGGTATTCGGTTAAATCAATGTTCGCGGCATCTCTAGTTATAACCGTTTAACAATGGCTATAACAAAATAATTTAACATAAACTACGAGAACAATGTACTTACTCAAACCAAATTAAACACATAATTTTATAGAATTTAAAACACTAATTAAAATTGAATACACAAACAATAAGAACTATATTTAAGATGTACATGCAAGTCAAGTATTAAATTATTAAAATAAATTAATTCACATGTAAACACAACATTAAATACAAATATAAATAATGGATTTACATACTTCTGCATTTCGAGATCTGCATAGTCAGTGGCTCGTTCTTTTATTGAATAAAGTTAACTTTGGTTGTTGTGTCAAAAAAATCGCTGGATCCCAAAATTTTTAGGGAGTGACGGAGTGATTACCAATACTTCTACATTTTTCTATATAGACTACCTGTCAAATTCTTGGTTGGTTGTTTTAATTTTTTTGTGATGAAAATTATATTTATTTATAAAAAAAAATCAATTAGTAGGTGTGTTTTGTATTACCACCGGTCTTAACTGGACAAAGAAACGCAGTCGGGGCTTAACAATTTACATGTTAAATACAACAACACTTTAGCCCCTTGGGCTTAGTTGTTTAGCCCGGAGAATTCTTTGGGCTTAACTTTTTGAAGAGTTTTAAATCAGTGCTACCAAACCATAAATTGTTTAGAATTTGTTTAGAAACGTCAAAACTGACGTTTGAAAACTAAAAAAAAAAAACCAAAAAAAAAATTAATTTTTTTAAACTGAAAACAAAATCTGTGTTGTGTTCGTGATTTTTTTTTATTGTGATTTGTGAATTTGAAATTACATAGCAGTGATCACGATGACCAAGTTGAAGCTGTGTTTAGCTGCGCCATAGCTTCGCATGAATCTCAATCGTTAACAACAATGAGAATGTTGGTTGGTGGAACACTGACAACGATGTAACCAATCATAGCTCTGTCCTTCATGAGTTCTACGCTCGTGAGTACAACAATCCAGTCACCGTCGACACATCCTTAACTGGCGGCCGAATAGCTTACGTCTGCATCCAACTGGAAGTTAAAGACAGCAAGTACGGCGGTATGTTTACCCCCATATGTTCAGGTTTACCCCCATAAATGTTTAGGTACAGTGTTATGAAACAGAAGTTTTCGGATTGAGATTCCTCCATTTCCATTTGATATTTTTTCAGAGACTGCTCAGATGAGCTTGGTAAGAGTTATATTACTTACTCTATTGTTGCAAAGAAACTGAATCTCAGTGAAAACATGTGCTGGTTTGGAACCTGATTTCAGGAGAATAAGGTCAATGCACTTTTAGATGAAGAAAGGAGTGTCAATGAAAAGTTTGATATTTTAAGCTTCAATTTTCCAATTAGTGTACTTTTGTTGCCGGTCACAGCAAAAAATATTGTCCAATGTCGCAGTAGCTTTCTAAAAACATCGTACAAGCAAGACACTGGAAAAACTATGCGGATCCACAAAGAGTGATTGGCTAATCTTTTATTCTCTGTACGACACCCACAATGAGTCTGGAGGTGAAAAAGGAGACTATGAAAATGTCGATTTTTGTCGAAATCGCAGTTTTTTCATTATGGTGGTCGCGATTGAGATCTGTCAAACAAATGGGTCTCAGACATCTGGATGCAGTCGCATACAACAATGTGAAACTCCGTCAGTGAGTTCTGCACCGAGTCCTAGTACAATCGAAGTTCCGTTGTTGATATCGTCAAAAATTGAAAAAAAACAATAAAAGTGAATTTTATTTATTATTTAGTACTACACACACATGCAAAGCAAACGTCAAATCACTACACTTGTCAAATTCGTCGTGAACAAATTCCAAAATTGCAGCAAAATGAGTGATTCACTCCCATAATTTTGGAAAACGACATAAGTATCCGATACATTTGTGAACACGAATCAAATGTTCTTCAAATCTCTCATAAGATACACCGGTATCCAGAAATTTTTAGGACAACTTTTGATTTTTTTTTTGTCATGTCAACAAAAGGTGTGTTTTTTTGTTTATCTATATAGATTTCGTGCAAAAAACCGACATCGGGATTTTTCAAATCCCTCAAAATGTTTGGCACCACTGTACATATACTTTGGCAGCTGTCTGTCAAAAATGTGCAGTGCTCATGTTTTTTTTTTTTTACTCCGTAGTGGTATAATGGCCATTACATCCATGATGAATTCAAATTTTTTTTAATTAAAAACCATAACCATTCATATGGCCATTGGATTCCATGTTGGATTCAAAAAAAAAAATTTTTAAACAAAAACCAAAAATCATTTGTAATATTCTTAGCTCCATTTTAAGACCATGACCATTAACATTAGCTGTGTTTTTTATTACCACCGGTCTTAACTGGATGAAAAAACGCCTCGGGGCTTACCGAAAAAAATTGGCAGCACTGCATATTAAATGTTCCGAAATTAGCTGAGACAAAAAAATATAGAGTTGTCATATTTTTCGCTTTTGGGTTTTCTTGTGTGTTTTTGAAAAAAAAAGTTTAACTAACTATAAAATAAATATTTAAAATAATAATTATCATTCCAAACATCAGTTTTGATGTTTTTAAACAAATAATTCTAAACAATTTACGAAGAAGTTAATTTGGTAGCACAGATTTAAATCTGTTTAAAAAGTTAAGCCTAGAGAATTCTCCGGGCTAAACAACTAAGCCCAAGGGGCTAAAGTGTTGTTGCATTTAACATGTAAATTGCTTAGCCCCGACTGCGTTTTTTTTTTGTCCAGTTAAGACCGGTGGTAATAAAAACACACCTATTAGTTGCGTCGTTCATGTGTTATAAGCGTTTGAAGGTAGCCATATTGAATTTTTTTTAAATCAAACATGGAAACTTTTTTATTTTTAATTCTATTTTTTCGAAAAGACTTTGGTAATTTTATACATATATTTGTTCAACAATCTTATCAAAATCCATTTTCCATTTAACCCTCTACCGCATACTAACCCATATATGGTTTATCGATTTCATATCGATTTATTTCCGTTATATTGCACCAAATGTCAAAAAGAAAAAACTATAATAAAACTATGTCTATTTTTTATAATTAATCGCTTTTTATTATCCGTAAGAGAGTCGTGATTCTGAAATAAACTCATTGTTTCAAGAGCATGTGTACTGTAAAGTGCAAATCAGTGAATAAAAGTGTGTATTTTTCGGGTGTTTTTTTTTATAATAAACAAGTAAGTTGCATCCAATTAAAAATAAGTTTCTTATGTATTTATTATACTTTTATATGGTAATGAAGTTTGTTTTTTGTTTTTACATAATATATAATTTTTGTCTTTTTTTGGCGTTTTTTCCAAAACATCATATATGGGTTATCATGCGTTGGCGACTTACATTACTGATTTTTGTGGGATTTTTATTTTTTTTTTGTAAAATGAATTCGAAGACTTTCTATAGAAAAAATAAGTGTTTAAATGCTTTAACTGGTGATGGCTTTCGAAGTGATGACGATCTAGCTTCAGTTTATGGTTCTTTTTAACATCAAAAAAGCCATCTAGCACTTTCGCAAATCTTTAAAACCTACAATGTCACGAAAAAGAGGACGACCTTCAACTTTGGCAGGTGATCAAAGCAGAGATGGAACAAAACAAAGGTGAAGGAGTTACCGAAGTCCACCCCCATCTTATCCCGAAACTTCAATTCACTCACAACAGCCAAGGGCAAAAGTCGTTGAATTCAGTTCGAACTGGAAACATCGACCATATCTCGAATAGAAAAAAAAGCACCAATATGTCAAATTTGCGGACTGAAGACGTACACAATGTGTAGAATGTGTTCTTCTGCTACAATGATAAAAGAAAGAGTTTGAATAAATTTCATGAATAAAAAAAGTCCATTGTAATGAAAACATACTTTACAAAACAAACCTTGAATGCATACTAAACCATATATGGGTTATTAATTTTTTGCTGGAAATTGCCTTGCTGCACACTAATAATACGTTTCCACCTACCCTAAACCCGAGATTAAGCTAAGTAGATTTATCATATATCTCGAGTTTTATTCTAAATCTCGGATTGAAAGTAGGTGAAAATCTTAGATTTAGGGTACCTGAACCCAAATCTGAGATTTAGCGAAGTAGATTTAAAATAAATCTCGAGATTCATTCTAAATCTACTTAGCTAAATCTCGGATTTAGCGTAGGTGGAAACATAGTATAACCCAACTAACATTTTTGCTTTCGGGTTTCGAGCCCAAAGGGCTATTCGCACCTATAGCTCCGTTCCTTTGGAAATATTTATCTACTTTTTAGTACTTAAAGCTGCTTTGAACTACATTTTCAGTATAGCAAAGTACTTTTATGTAATAAAAAGTAGATAAATATTTCCAAAGGAACGCAGCTTATAAAACTGGTATACTACCCACGGTAAAAAATTATCAGTAAACGCTTATATTTATACTCCTAAGAAATTTCTTAGGAGTATCTTATAGTGGGATTATAGGTGGGATGAAAAATTCTCTGTAAGCATTGTATAAAGCTTCGCTGGACTTCTGTTTAGTGTCACACTATAATGATGTTGGGAAGTGCTTACAGTGTCATAATATATTAATGTTAGTTGAAAAGTGTTTGGTTTTTATTCACACTTAAAAATTCTCAAGTGCGTTATTGTAATTATTTTTTGTGTTAAATAGTTTAAAATAAAATATAAAAACAGTTAAAATTGGTGTAAAGTTTAAAGTATTTCTCTTTTATACTATTAGTATCAACCTAGCTCCTCAGATAAACTTGGTTTATAAAAATAAGTTAATACTTAAATAAAAATCAATATAAATGTAACATAATTTAATTTCTTTTTATTTCTCCTCCTTTTATTTCACCTCCTTTTATATCCAACCTCACTTTTTATTTCTCCTCCACCACTTTCGTTTGTTGATGACAAACTTTACAGTAGTCTTATAGTGTACTTCTTCCCACACCTATAGGATCGAATACCACTTTCGGCTACTGATGAGAAACTTTACAGCAGTATTTCATTGCACTTCTCATAAGTTTAATAGGAGTGAAAAAAGGGGGCCTTTTTAAGATAAACAGGGTTATATGAGTCTTTTAGGTGTGAAATTAGTCATGACGAGAAGCTTCTCACCATCGTTATAACATCGAAATTGTTAGTTGGGAACCCATATATGGTTTATGTTTCTAAAAATGTATATATATGTAAAAAAAATAAAAATTTCTATGTAATACCTTTTTCCAACCTCTAATAAAGCTCAAAAATTGTAAAAAAAAAATTTATATCACTTCGTTCATAATTCATGCAGTAGAAGGTTAAGATAAGACTTTTATCTGTTATCTGAAAAGTGCATTGCGTACACGGAGAAAAATGAATCTAGTATTTTATACTCCATATGACTAGTACGGTAATTAAAGTAAAAAGCCCTAGATTTTAAGTAAAATTTACCTTGCGTATTGAACATTTCTTGGATCCGTAAAGTAATTTTTACAAGAAAATTATGGTGAACAAATTATAGTAGTATATACCTTACGAGTAGCAATATTTTCTTTACGTAGAGTCAAAACCTTCAACTAAAAAATTATATGAATCTTTTCACTTTAAGATTCTAGTAAAACATATTTTACAAATTTAACTATTCTATGAATAAGTTTTACCTTACACTAAAGTAATATTAATACTGAATTCTAGGAATTTTCCCCAATAGAGATCAGTGCCCTCGATACATAGAAAAAACTCTTAAAGCTGTCATTGAAAAGTGCGCCATTTGTTCTCCATTTGTGTTTGATTTTTATTTTTTGTCAAAGCTTTTAGGTGACGAGTGCTTTTTGTAATTATTGAAAAACATAACAGGGTCATACGTTACTTACTTCTAAACAGCTTTGGGGATTAAGTACGTGTTACCTAGTTATGCTTTTCAATAATTACAAAAATCAACTTTTTTATTTTAATTTTTGTAAGATAAATGCATACAATTTTATTTAGAAAAATGTCATCAATAAAAATGAAATTTTATTTGATCTCTGTAACTAAATTATATACATTCCATAGAGAAGTTCAATTTACTTTAAAAATCAGTATTTTCAGCCTTATAGTAAGGTTAAATATGTACCTAACTTTCTAATAATTTCTATTAGAAATTCATACAAAAAAAGGCTTTACTGGAAAGTAAATGATAAGCTGAAAATTTACTAGAAAAGTAAGGTAAATTCCATTTTATTGGGGAGTCATCCCAAGTAACAATTTTACTTGCATAAGGTCCATTTTCTTCGATTCGGCAAGCTATAGTTTGTTTAAGTTTAGTGTAAGGCTTACTTGCCCAAATCAATTATTTTGGAAACAAAGGAGGTCTCTTTAAGGCTGAGTGGACCACGTAAAAATCGGGTTATCGTTTACAAATCGGTGAATAACTTTTACATTTTTAAAGATAATTGAATGAAATAAATTTTATTATTTAGGTAATAAACAAGGCTAAATATCTTCATCCTCATAATTTCCAAATTTGTCCACTTGTAAATAAGAGAGAACAAAACATGATAAAATTTTTGTTGTTTTAGAACGACCTGAATGACATTGGTTTGTTTCTTAGTTAGACTAAAATTTTTATTTTTTTTATTTCTATTTTGGATTGAGGTTGAATCAAACTACGGAGTAAAACTATTTTGAAAAACTAAAAATGTATTTTTCATAGAAAAAAATTTATCGAAACTGAAGCTATTTTTCCTTATGTTACAATGTTTGAACATGTGTAACTTCTGCAATTATTAATAAAATTCATCGAAATAAAAAGAAATAAGTAACTCAACTCAAATACTAACACATTGATTAGTTTAAGAAATTTATATTAAGTTTTAAGGGCTTAAACAACAAAAAAATGTTAAAAAGTCATTTTTTCTTAACTTTTTTAACAAAGTGGTTTAATTTCTTTGTTTTTCAAAGTATGATTTTGATTTTTATTTTATTTAAAAGCTTAGTTTATTGACTATGGAGTAAAGTGGTATATTTTGTTGGAAAATATTATTTTGTAACCCTCCAATCGCTTTTAAAGGAGTCCCAAAAACAATAAACTGTACTAAGAAACCAGAATTTTTAGATTTTTTGTTATATTTTTTTTATTTTTTTTCATTATTTTTTCTATCAATATCAAGTTAGAAAACAAGAATTGCTAAAATAGTTTTCTTACAATTAATTTTTGAAAAAGAGTCTACTTTCCATTTTTTTCCTCAGAAATTCATGGAATGCGTATGTATTGGAATTTGCAGTTCAAACAAATTCCGCTGGCGCTAGTTGTATCTCTCTCTTTATTATCTTCTATTTTGTTTCTACATGATCTCTCGCACTCGCTCTGTCGAGTGGTTGTTTGGTGGTATAAAGAATAAGATGAACTTAGGTATCTGCATTCTAAATATTGTTTGTACATAGGTTTTTCCATAAAAAAGGACTGGCGCCAGGCAAGCTCATCGCGCATGCAAAGTGTTGTTGTTTTTTCGCGAAAATGAGAGGATACAGGAAATGGATCTCTCGCACGTTCGCAATATATGGTATCTGGTGTTGCGTGGTAGGTATATGGAATAGGATAAACGAGTTTTTTTTTTTGTATTCTTATTTTTTTTTTAAACTGGTTTATTTATCTCTTTCATAAATTTATGATGTTGCATGTTAGGTATTCTTCTGAGCAACTGTATGGATATATTTTTTTCTATGAAAAAAAAAAAATTGGAAAGACAGGCGGTCTGTAATGTTATTCGCATTATAATACAATAAATTTTCGAATTTGAATTTATAGATGAAATTGTCTTTTTCTGTGAAATCGCGCACAACTATTCTACTTCTCAATTACTTCATTTGTATAATTTTTCAAAACAAACTTATGAGAAATATGACCAGTCAAAAACTTTAAAATGCTTTTTTTTTTAAATAGGCGGTAGGAGGTATATACTATATCTAGTTGTTTTGTTTTTGTGTGCCAAATGTAAATTATTTATTATTATTATTAGTGAATCTGGTTAATTTTTTTTTTATTTTACAGATTGGTTTTTAGATTTAACAAAAATGCATAATAGAAAATGGAAAATGTTTTCGCAGAATTCCTACGAAAATTTTCCGATAAGCTCATATGCATGATTTTACCATTCCCTTGAAACCCCAAATCGCTTGCACTAATTGCATCCGGCTTTTTCTTTTGAGTTTATTGTAAACAGGAAGGCCGCAAAGCAAAACCAACAAATTTGAATGAAAGAAAACAATCCATTCGAGAAATATTTGTGTTTATTCCTGTCTCAAATCTTCAAAAAACACTTTTTTTTAAAGCACCTCACATGCATTAACGACCAGAGAAGGCATTTAAAATCCATTATTTTTAAAACTTATTAAGCTATATTTAATAAAATTGAATGCGCTTTAACATGAATAAAAGAAAAATTAATTCCATACACTGAAAAAAAAGTTATTTGAATTTTTTAATGTAGCGATATTCATCAGCCACCCTGTATGTACAAATTCGAAAGAAAAAGTTAAAAACATTCATATAAATAAACAAATATGTACCTAATAGTTTTAAAAAATAAACGTTTTATTTGCCAAAAAAAAAAAAAAATGTTGAAAAAATTTGTTTTTAAACTACTAAAATAAATATCATCACTGAATACCATAACAAAGAAAAAAAAAGTCGATCAGATTCCTGCGCCTACGAACACTTGCAAAAGTTATATAGAATACCAAGTGATGTATGTACATTGATGCGCAGAAAGATAGAAAAATTCAACACTGAATATCATACCATTTTTTTCTTCATAAATATACCTACCATGACTCTTGCACATAGAGTCGGAAAACGAAAACACAAGTGAATTCGGTTGCGCAAAGCAAAACCGCAATATACACTTGCAAGGCTTGCAACCCTTTTTTTGCTATTTCCTTGATGCTGATTTGTTTTTTCTACCTAAATAGACTTTAATTTTATGACTTTGGTTCTCTAGAAAGGGAAAGAGAATGCAAATAAAGATACCGAGAGAGAACTGAGTTGAGATGACGTTGAACGTGAGAGATGTATGGCGAAGAAAGGTCACTAATACACACAAACTCATTTACATGAAGTCTGAGTTCGTCATTCGGGGACACCCACTCTTAAGGCTATCTGGAAGTGTTTAAAAGAAGCCTTGTAAATATAAGTTAAAGAAGACCTTCATAAGACCTGTTTGAACCGTTTTAAAGAAGCCTTCTATTTTCAAGTGACAGAAGGCTTTCATAAGACCTGTTCCAAGAGGTTCTTGTAAGTATGCAATGTTTTCATCTCTCAAGTATGCAATGTTTTTCACCAATAAGTATGCAAAGCTTTTATCCTGCAGATATGCAATGTTTGTAACACTTTAGAAAAAAACATTGCATTTTTATGTGAGGTTTCAATTAGCTCCCTTTTTGCCACTCATCTTTAATATTCGAGTATGGTCTACTGGTAAGCTTGGTATGCAGAGGTACGTGGGATCAATTCCTGGCGGGGCCATTTGTGAAATAAAATACAAATGTGTTCTTTTCAATTAAAATAAAATTCTTCCCATTTCAGAACGACAGGAAAAGCATTGACATGGCCAAAAAAGAAGAAAAAACAAAATAGAAAAAAATTAAAAGAAAAAAAAAATCAATAAAATCTTTTTTTTTATTCATAAATTCAACATCTTATAACAACCTCCATAAGGCCTTACTATAACATCCAATGCAAATGATGAGTTCCTTAGCGAAGCTATAGTTTCCCTAAAATGTTGTTTTGTAAAAAGGCCTGCATAAGGTCGTTTTACGCTGTTCGTCACAAGCTATTAGCTTGTGGATTGCCTGTGGAGAAAGGTCTTGGGGAAATTCGGTAATGTGCGCCAAAATGATTTGCATAAGACTTGTCCTTCTTCTTAAACAAGTCAAAAAATAGCTTGCATTGACCTTTATGAAAGCTAAATTGTTACTTGGGATCCCTATTTAAACTTTACATTAAAGTTAAATATACCAGAAATAAGGTGGTTCATACCTTATTTTTTCTCCGTGTATATATGGAAATATCAACATTTCAATGCAACCATGTCAAACAAGTTTTTGATTATTTTTTTCTATAAGAGCTTTTTTCAAACCTCATTTTCTCCGCCTTTTTTTATATTAGGTGGGTTTTTTATTACAGCCGGTCTTAACTTTTTGAACAGTTTTAAATCTTTGCTACCAAACTAATTTTTCCATAAATTGTTTAGAATTTGTTTACAAACGTGAAAACTCACGTTTGGAATGATAAAATGTATTTAACTAGTTTTGCTAGCATACATTATTGTATTTTTTTTTGTAAAACATAATGAAAAATACAAAAAAAACTCGAAAGCGAAAAATATGACAACTCTAAATTTTTGTTGTGCCTTGTGTTTTCGGAACATTCAATAAACAGTGCTGCTCAGATTTCAGGTTAAGTCCCGATGCGTATTTTTGTCCAGTTGAGCCCGGTGGTAATAAAATACACACCTTTTGTTAATATTTTCAGATATTTCTGTATGAACACAACAATTAAGTTACCTTTGGCCTTTGACTTATTATATAATAGGTCATAGCTAGCTAGCTTAAGAATTAAATTGCTTATAGAAGTTCGAACTTGTTTAACAACTTCAAATAAGTTGTTTAAATACTGTTAAAGAAACTTAACCGAAGAAAGCTTGTTTTGCGGATAAGCTTGGTTAATGAGTCTATAGAAGCTTTACAAAAATTACCAAGTTTTGTATTTGATTTTTGGTTTTGATATTAGGTGTGTTTAACTGGACAAAAAAAACGCAGTCGGGGCTAAGCAATTTACATGTTAAATGCAACAACACTTTAGCCCCTTGGGCTTAGTTGCTTAAGCCTGGTACGCTGCTCGCGCTAAATTTTAGCTCCCATACAAATTATCGAAAATTTTTAGCCGCGATAAAATGGATCCCATACAAGTTATCGATAACTTGTATGGGAATTTTATCTCAGCTAAAATTTAGCGCGAGCAGCGTACCAGGCTTTAGCCCGGAGAATTCTCTGGGCTTAACTTTTTCAACAGATTTAAATCTGTGCTAGCAAATGAACTTGTTCGTAAATTGTTTAGAATATGTTTAAAAACATCAAAACTGATGTTTGGAATGACAATTATTATTTTAAATATTTATTTAATAGTTAGTTAAACTTTTTTTTTTTCAAAAACACACAAGAAACCCCAAAAGCGAAAAGTATGACAAATTTATATTTTTTTGTGTCAGCTGATTTCGAAACATTTAGTATGTAGTGCTGCCAATTTTTCTCGCTAAGCTCCGAGGCGTTTTTTTTAACCAGTTAAGACCGGTGGTAATAAAAAACACACCTATTGTATATCTAGCTCGGACACTTTGGTTTTGACATTGAATAATTTAGCTGGGACATTTGTTTGTTTTGACATATATTTCTGCTATTTCAACTTTTCAACTGATTAAGTTTTTGAATTCATTAATGAATGACTAACAATATAACGATGGTGAGAAGCTTCTCGTCATGACTAATTTCACACCTAAAAGACTCATATAACCCTGATTAGGATCAGAAAGGCCCCCTTTTTCACTCCTATTAATGCCGTGTGTGAATTGCGTTAAATAGTTAAATTCGTGTAAAATGTTTAACACTATTGAGGTGAATAAAAAATTTTCAGCTGTTAAAAATTTATTGGGCTCCGGGACCTGGTTAAATTTGAGTTAAATTTTTTTTGCAGATGGTTTTGTTTTTTTTTTTTTTTATTAAAAATGAGTATCATGGCAGAAAAAAGGCAGACAAAATTTTAAACAATAAATTCTTTTTTTGAAATTATTTTGTTCACCTCAATAGTGTCAAATATTTAACACGGATTTAACTATCTAACGCAATTCACACACGGCCTAAACCTATGAGAAGTACAATGAAATACTCCTGTAAAGTTTCTCATCAGTAGCCGAAAGTGGTATTCGATCCTATAGTTGTGCGAAGAAGTATACTGTAAGATTACTGTAAATTTTCTCATGAGTACCCGAAAGTGGTATTCGATCATATAAACGTACCACAGAATTCTTATTGGAAGCATAATGGGGCTATTCAATACTAGGTGTGTTTTTTATTTCCACCGGTCTTAACTGGACAAAAAAAACGCCTCGGGGCTTAACCTGAAATCTTGGCAGCACTGTATATTGAATGTTCCGAAAACAGCAGACACAACAAAAATTTAGAGTTGTCATATTTTTCGCTTTCGTCATTTTCTTATATTTTGCATGTATGTTTTACAAAGAGATACAAAAATGTATGCTAGCAAAACTATTTTAATACATTTTGTCCTTCCAAACGTGAGTTTTCACGTTCTTAAGCAAATTCTAAACAATTTATGAAAAAATTAGTTTGGTAGCACAGATTTAAAATTCTTCAAAAAGTTAAGCCCAGAGAAATCTCCGGGCTAAACAACTAAGCCCAAGGGTCTAAGGTGTTGTTGTATTTAACATGTAAATTGCTTAGCCCAGACTACGTTTTTTTTGTCAAGTTAAGACCGGTTGTAATAAAAAACACACCTACTCACAACGAGGGAGGGAAAAAAATAAAATAAAATAAAAAAAGAGAACTTATTTTGCATTTATACAATTTTTTATTTTAGTTTATTTTTATAAACAAATGCACTTCAAATCAACCCGAGACTGCACATCCTTTAGACTTCGATAAATACATAGTACAATGAATGGGATGCACACAAGATCCGTTTATAGAGGCACTGCATGTATGTGAGGAACCCAATCTTATATCAGCTGAAATAAATAGGTATATATAAATATATATTTTTAAATATTTTTTTAATGGGATCTTGTATTGTATTTTATTTGCACTATTTAACAAAATAATCAATAAAAAATAACGCACTTGCCTGAATATAAATTTTACTAAATGATGCAGTTTATTAAACACTACATATATTTTGACGTAGTTAATAGAACAATCGAGAAGCTGAGTATCATGCCTTCTATCAACCTTTCCAGATTTTGTACACCTATAAAGCTTTAGAAGAATAAAATTATTATTATGATAAGAAGCTTCTAAGGACCTTTGCCGTGGATTCCTATAGGATTAAACGCTTCTCAACATCAGGTGTGTTTTTTATTACCACCGGTCTTAACTGGACAAAAAAAACGCCTCGGGGCTTAACCTGAAATCTTGGCAGCACTGTATATTGAATGTTCCGAAAACAGCAGACACAACAAAAATTTAGAGTTGTCAAATTTCTCGCTTTCGTCTTTTTCTTGTATTTTTCATGTATGTTTTACAAACAGATATAAAAATGTATGCTAGCAAAACTAGTTTAATACATTTTGTCCTTACAAACGTCAGTTTTCACGTTTGTAAACAATTCTAAACAATTTATAAAAAAATTAGTTTGGTAGCACAGATTTAAAACTGTTCAAAAAGTTAAGCACAGAGAAATCTCCGGGCTAAACAACTAAGTCCAAGGGGCTAAGGTGTTGTTGTATTTAACATGTAAATTGCTTAGCCCAGACTGCGTTTTTTTTGTCCAGTTAAGACCGGTTGTAATAAAAAACACACCTATCGTTAAAGTGTGCTTATAGATAATTTTCTCATCACACCTATAATCCCACAATAAGATACAAATACGAAGTTTCTTAGAAATATAAATATCAGCGTTTTTTGATAGTTTTTTACCGTAGGAAGTATACCAGCTTTTTAGGTGCGAATAGCCCTTTGGGCTGGAAACTAGGAAGCAAAAATGATAGTTGGGTTCTGTAATACCTATATCAAAGCTGAAATGTTAGTTGGGCTACTATCTCAAAAGTTTAGCCGAAAGATATTTCAGGCGAGTTGTGCGCAGATTCAGTTAGAAAATCACACATTCGTTTTCAACCATACATTTTTCACCTGTAATAATTAAGTGTACGATATTAAATTTGTTTTGTTTTTGCTTTTAAACTTATTTTCTGATGTTTTTATTGAATTTTTTTATTTGTAGTTTTATTATTCTTACTCCACTATAATACCCGATGGTATTTTTTTGTGAACATGTTCGCTGTTGACTCTGGAGACTTCAAAATTTTTCGTTTCGTTTCAGCAGCGTACTTTTAAGTAGATAATTATGTTGTATTTAATAAAAGTATGATCATAAACGTTTATTATATAATTTAATGTCCTGTAAAAGGATTTAACGTATTTTTATTGTTTTGCTTTTATTATATATTTCATAAAATGGGGTGTCAACTATTGTCGTAAGATTTTAAAAATTCCTATAATTGACACCCCTGTGTCAATAGGTGTGTTTTTTATTACCACCGGTCTTAACTGGACAAAAAAAACGCCTCGGGGCTTAACCTGAAATCTTGGCAGCACTGTATATTGAATGTTCCGAAAACAGCCGACACAACAAAAATTTAAATTTGTCATATTTTTCGCTTTCGTCATTTTCTTGTATTTTCATGTATGTTTTACAAAGAGATACAAGAATGTATGCTAGCAAAACTATTTTAATACATTTTGTCCTTCCAAACGTGAGTTTTCGTGTTTTTAAACAAATTCTAAACAATTTATGAAAAAATTAGTTTGGTAGCACAGATTTAAAACTCTTCAAAAAGTTAAGCCCAGAGAATTCTCCGGGCTAAACAACTAAGCCCAAGGGGCTAAGGTGTTGTTGTATTTAACATGTAAATTGCTTAGCCCAGACTGCGTTTTTTTTGTCTAGTTAAGACCGGTGGTAATAAAAAACACACCTATTAACTGTCTTCTATAGGAGTACAAACGTTGACACTGTGTCTATAGTTGTACTTATAAAGAGTGTGTCAGTAATTATATCATTCCTTTAAATGAATAAGCTGGAAGAATGCCTAAATGTTCTGAGAAATACACCAAAACGGACTTCGAAAACGCTCTTGAAGCTGTGAGGATACAAAAGATGCCCAAAAAGGCTGCAGCCAAATTTTTTCATGTTCTTCGAACTACTCAACTAACACAACAGCTTCTGCAAACTGAAATCTCGCAGGTACTACTTTTGATGCAGCTTGTATTTAGCTTGCTTCTAAATTTAATTGCTTGTAGAAGTTGGAACTTGTTTAACAACTTCTAGTATGTTGTTTAAAAACTCTTAAAGAAACTTAACAGAAGAAAGCTTGTTTTTCGGATAAGCTTGGTTAATCAATTTATACAAGATGCAAGGTTACCGAAACAGCTGTGGATGTGTACAGTTATGTATAAAAAGATGTGGTTCGAAGATTGGCGCAAGCTTGCTGCTGATTGTGGATACACTTTCAATGTAGTACGAAAAGACGTCATCCAGATAAAGGAAATGCTTTATGAAACTATTCGAACCATTGATGAAAACGAAAGGTACTCATTTATTGAACGTGCTAGACCCTCAAAAGAACGGCAATTCTACTCCAAATTGAACTACAATCTAAACGAATCAAATTATTTCCATTCAAACTTGTCGTGCAATAGGTGTCATATTTAAGATGAGAGGGGAGCTTTTGCGTCTCAACTATATGCCACACAGACCCGATTTAAACCACATCTGCGGTATATGTAAGTCACGCGAGCGAGAAGATATTGGCCACTTTCTTGGAACATGTCCAATCTTAAAGGAATTAAGAAGGACATATTTTGGTAGAAACACTTTAAGGGAAGAAGATGTATGGAACTTGCTAAATGGTCGAAACTGGAATCAGCTCACAGAATATTATACCGTGGCGACATCATACAGAAATAAAATTATTAATGAGTGTTTCTAGTTTTTTTATATTCATGCCAAAATATGCAATGTTAATCATTTTTAATTAACTTAAAATTTATATTTTGTTTTGACTAAACTAAAAGTCGCAAAAATTTTATATTCTTTTTTGAAAATGTGTAACTATATAAAAGAAATCGAATTCAAACTATTTTTAAATTATTTAAAAAAAAGTAAATAAATTAAAAAAATAATAATTACAATAAAAACATCACTTTGATAGAGATACTTGAAACTAAAAACTTAAAAATTTAAGCTTTGTAAAGTAACCACTCGAGCTGACGACATATCTGCCATGCCCTATATATTATCCAATACTTATAAGCAAAACCATTGTTAGAAATTAAAAAATTTGATGAAAAAAAATCTAACCTAAAAAAAAATCTAGAAGCTTTACAGAAATTACAAAGATTTGCATTTGATTTTTGGTTTTGATATTAGATAATCTAGCTATAGTTCAGTCAATGGAGAAAAAACCGACAAAAGTTAAGACGTTAGCTAAGTTTGGATGCAGTATTGAATAGGGGTTTATCCTGAGTATAAATCTTTGTTTGCGTATTGTTTGGTCTTGTGGGGCGTCCGCCATTTTGAAAAATTCATTAGTCTCAATATCTCGAGAACGGCTGGTCGGACAGAAAATTAGCAAGGACTTTTTAGATTGGAAACATAATTATCTATCTCTAGTACACCATTTTTCTCTAAGAGTTATACTTTCAGAGTAAGAGTACCGCAAAATATCTCATTTTCAGTTATTTCCCACTTAATTCTAAGGGTTGTTATAAAAATATAAAATATAAAAAAATGCACTATTTGCAGAAGGTACTGTTACTCTGAAAGTATTACTCCTAGAGAAAAAAAAAGATAATTATATTTCCAATCTAAAAACCCTACTAAAAATTTTGCTTCTATAATGCTTTACAGAAGCAACAATTGCATCTGTAAGGCTTTATAGAACCAACATTGTTTGTCGGGAAGCCCTTGCAAATTTTCTGTGCGACTAGTCGTTCTCGAGATATTGAGACTAAGGCGCCCAACTAACAATTTTACTTCCACAAGGGTCTAACGAAGCTGTTTCGATTTTAGAAATATTGCTTGTATACGACCATAGAGAAGCCCATCTGGCCCACCCGAGAAGTTTGATAGGCCTTAGAAGAGTCATATGCAAGTTGATTGGAGAGACTCATAACATGTCTTTAATGCCTTATAGAAACAACCAACATTTGAAATTTGAAAATGCGTATTATTGTTGCAGGCTTTTATTTTTATTTAGAAGCTCTGAGTAGACTTGTCGAAGGATTGTGAAAGTCTAAAGGAGGTATATCCCAAATAGAATAAAGAAAAAAAAATATTTTTTTTTTTCATTTTTTTTTTTTTGTGTACCTATTACATTTTATTTTTTCATTTTCTTCTTTGTTTTCGATCCAGACAAGTTATGCTTCTGAAATTAAATTTCCAAACACATTTATATTGAGAAAAAAACTTCTTACTTACTTGATGCATTTTGCTGGATTTAAACCTCGTACATCCTGATTGATAGTCCGGTACCTTACCCATCGAACTAATTAGGTATATAATAAAAGAGTTTCAAATTTGGACTAGTTGAAACCAGAGCTTAATAAGGGCTTCGATTTAACTTCCTGATGAGTTGCACTATCTTAAAGAATATGGTGACCATTTGTGTTTTTTTTTCAAAGTTATTATTTTTGGTTATTTTCTGTTTTTTTTTTATCTTGTAAAAAAATATTTCATAAAGACTAAATAATGTTATATACTGATTGTCAAACCATGTCATTATTGAGAAGATGAAAGGGAATAACTTGTTACTCAAAAACAATTTTTTCTGGAATATATGAAAAATTCGGTTTTTTTAGACTTTAGAGGTTTCACCCGAATGCCGTCAAACCCCATTTTTCCGAAGCAGAAAAAAATCTTTAATTTTTTTGGGCTTTTGGCTTTTTCTTAAAAATTAGAGAATTAACTTTGTTTTGAACTTAGATAAAAAATTTAAAATGTCCATCACTATTTTATATTTAAATACCTAAGTGGAGAAGATTAAAATCTTGTTTTCCTTTCTTCTCCACTTACTTGAATATGAACTCCGAATTGGTCAGTAAACCATTTCTAATATCACTATTTTAAACCAATTACTGATATGAAAAGATTCACTTTTTCATTTATCTCTTTATAACAATGAATAAAAAACCAAAAATGGTCACCATAATGGCACTTATCCAAATATTTCTTATTCTCATGAGTTTGCCTGACAGTTTAAAAAATTTAGCTTGTACTCACTTTCACAGGGCTTCTAGAAATAAAATTAGGGAGCCTTATTTCGCTTAGGCAAAAATGCTTTTTACAATAGGTGTGTTTTTTATTACCACCGGTCTTAACTGGACAAAAAAAACGCAGTCGGCGCTAAGGAATTTACATGTTAAACGCAACAACACTTTAGCCCCTTAGGCTTAGCTGTTAAGCCCGGAGAATTCTCTGGGCTTAACTTTTTCAACAGATTTAAATCTGTGCTACCAAATGAACTTGTTCGTAAATTGTTTAGAATTTGTTTAAAAACATCAAAACTGATGTTTGGAAGGACAATTATTATTTTAAATATTTATTTAATAGTTAGTTGAACTTTTTTTTTTTCAAAAACACACAAGAAACCCCAAAAGCGAAAAATATGACAACTTTATTTTTTTTATGTCAGCTGATTTCGGAACATTTAGTATGCAGTGCTGCCAATTTTTCTCGCTAAGCCCCGAAGCGTTTTTTTTAACCAGTTAAGCCCGGTGGTAAAAAAAAACACACCTAATGTTTTGTTTGTACTTAAATGGCTTCTACAAATATAAATAAATATCCTCTAACTTCGCTAAGGCAAACATATAAAACTAAAAGCTTTTCGCGAATGCGCTGGAAATTGAACTTCTTTTTATCTCACACAGAGATGCAAAACATACAATTATGTAAGTCGTTATATTTGAAAGTGATATTAAACATAATTTTCAATCAAATATTAGAATGGAGTAACTATAACACATTTATTTTGTGGAATATTTGTTTAAAAAGGCAAAACCGTTTAACTGCGGTTTATTTGAAATTCAACGTAATTTTTTTTTTTAATGAATATCACGACTCATATACTATTGAAATAATTTTGGTAATATAGAACTATAATAATAAATGCATTTAAGGCAATTGTACTTCTACCATACTAAAAAACATACCTAAGTCATTTTTGAGTCTAATAATAATTTTCGAATTGGATAAAAAAAATACATAGCATTCATAAAGATTTTGTTAGCAGTTCTAATACAATTTCTTTTGCAAAGCCATTTAAAAGAAGTCAGTTATTGGCTTTTATTTCTTGTGCTTCTACAATGGAATTTCATGTGGCCATATTGAAATTTAAACGAAATGTTTTCATTAATGCTTGTAGAAATTTTTAAATTCCACTTGCACTAGGTTTCTAGGAAGCGGTAAACGAAAGTTAAGCCTCGGAAGTTTGAATTTTCGATTTACAAACTAAATACAAGCCCTGTAGAGATAATAGCTGCAAGAAATTAAAGATCCTAACCTTGTGGAAGTAAAATTGTTAGTTGGGCGTGGCGGACGCCCCACAAGACCAAACAATATGCAAACTGAGATTTATACTCAGGATAAACCCCTCTTCAATTCTGCATCCAAAATTAGCTGACGTCACAACTTTTGTCGGATCCACTACATTTGACTCCTCATTGACTGAACTACTAGCACACTTTTTGGTTTGAGATTTCTACTATTTGAACTGATAAAGTTTTTGATTTCATTGATTAATATACTGGAATGGCCGAGTGGGTAGAGTGGACTACCACCAAGCAGATACGAAGTTCGATTAAAGGCCTCTGTCAAATTTAAAAGCTTCGATAGAGCTTCTGTAAAGCTTCGTTTAGGATTCTTATAGACCTTATAAGTACACACAGAGAAATTTCTGTAGTAAAATTCACTAAACCGTGTGGTGATTTTTACTAAATTGAAAAATAGTAAAATTAACTACAAAAACCACGAAAGTGTAATACTTGTAGTAAATTTCACTACAGATAAAAAAAAAATGTAATGAAAATCATTGCACCTGTAGTGATATTAACTACATTGAATGTAATAAAATTCACTACACAAAACAATAAAATTTACTACATTAAAAAATAAAATTCACTATCAGTGCAGTGAAATTGACTATCGGTGTAATGAAATTTACTACGATCATTGGTTAAATTCACTGCCAATTGTAGTAATCATTTACCATATTTCGTTTCAGAATACGTTTGTGAAAGTCACTACAAATGCAGTTAAATTCATTATACATACAATAAAATTCACTATCAGTATAAAAGATATCTACTACGTCGTGCAGTGAATTTTACTGCCAATGTAGTGAATTTTTTTTCCGCCTTTTTTAAAGAAAATTCTTGGGAAATCACTACAAATGCAGTAAAATTCACCATACATACAATAAAATTCACTATCATTATGGTGAAATATTACTACGTCGTGTGGTGAATTTTACTGCAAGTGTAGTGAATTTTTTTCCGCCTTTTTTAAAGAAAATTCTTGGTAAATCACTACAAATGCAGTAAAATTCACCATACATACAATAAAATTCACTATCATTATGGTGAAATATTACTACGTCGTGTAGTGAATTTTACTGCAAATGTAGTGAATTTTTTTCCGCCTTTTTTAAAGAAAATTCTTGGGAAATCACTACAAATGCAGTAAAATTCACCATACATACAATAAAATTCACTATCATTATGGTGAAATATTACTACGTCGTGTGGTGAATTTTACTGCAAGTGTAGTGAATTTTTTTCCGCCTTTTTTAAAGAAAATTCTTGGTAAATCACTACAAATGCAGTAAAATTCACCATACATACAATAAAATTCACTATCATTATGGTGAAATATTACTACGTCGTGTAGTGAATTTTACTGCAAATGTAGTGAATTTTTTTCCGCCTTTTTTAAAGAAAATTCTTGGGAAATCACTACAAATGCAGTAAAATTCACCATACATACAATAAAATTCACTATCATTATGGTGAAATATTACTACGTCGTGTAGTGAATTTTACTGCAAGTGTAGTGAATTTTTTTCCGCCTTTTTAAAGAAAATTCTTGGTAAATCACTACAAATGCAGTAAAATTCACCATACATACAATAAAATTCACTATCATTATGGTGAAATATTACTACGTCGTGTAGTGAATTTTACTGCAAATGTAGTGAATTTTTGTCCACCTTTTTTAAAGAAAATTCTTGGGAAATCACTAAAAATGCAGTTAAATTCACTATACATACAATAAAATTCACTAGCAGTATGGTGAATTTTACTGCAAATGCAGTGAATTTGTTTCCGCTTTTTTATTAACAATTGCTCTTGGGAAATAACTACAATTGCAATTGCACTTCTTTATATAATTAATTTCACTACTATTTTACCACCTTTTTTAGCACACACTCTGTGTGCCCATCACTACAAACACTATGAAATTCATCACAAAACCAATACAAATTAACATTTGTTTAGTCATCATGCATAGTCATCTTCTCCTCGAATATACAAATTTCAAGATGGAAACAGAGCAAAACGGAGAAAAATGGTCGATTTCTCCTTTACTCTTATGTGCATCTTGAACATTTGCGTCTTCTACAAGCAGACATACAATTCTATTGCGCACCATGTTTGCAAATTCAGTGCACACAGTAGGTGTGTTTTTTATTACCACCGGTCTTAACTGGACAAAAAAAACGCCTCGGGGCTTAACATGAAATCTTGGCAGCACTGTATATTGAATGTTCCGAAAACAGCAGACACAACAAAAATTTAGAGTTGTCATATTTTTCGCTTTCGTCATTTTCTTGTATTTTTCATGTATGTTTTACAAAGAGATACAAAAATGTATGCTAGCAAAACTATTTTAATACATTTTGTCCTTCCAAACGTGAGTTTTCACGTTTTTAAACAAATTCTAAACAATTTATGAAAAAATTAGTTTGGTAGCACAGATTTAAAACTCTTCAAAAAGTTAAGCCCAGAGAAATCTCCGGGCTAAACAACTAAGCCCAAGGGGCTAAGGTGTTGTTGTATTTAACATGTAAATTGCTTAGCCCAGACTGCGTTTTTTTTATCCAGTTAAGACCGGTTGTAATAAAAAACACACCTAGTATTTCACTGTGCGAATACATGGAAGATGTAGAGTTGCCACTGCAATACAATATATGTTCTGGAACACACGCATACATCTTTTTGTAGACTCATTTTTTCTGAAAATATTTATAACCTTCGACTATACATTCTTATCCTTCTGGATTTTCAGTGGTAATAAGCGAATTATCGTTCTTTCTTTGTGTATAGGTATATATAGGTTTTAAAAAAAATTATCTTTATATATAGTCTATGACCTCCATATACAGAGTCACAAGCACATAAGTAATACATTTTCTTTTGAGAAAAAGTATTATTTCTGAAAGTTCAAGTAAAAGATTCAAAATGCTCCAAAAAGATTCCATATATTTTTTTCAGATTTTATCTTCAACTTATCGGTTTGCTATTTTAAATTAAGTTTAACCAAAACATAATTAGTTGGTTTAAGACAAGAAACATTTATAGGCCCTTTATGCATTTGCAGATATCTCCTTAAATTGTTTTTTGTCTTTAACCAAATAATTCGTTTCAACACCACCAATTAAAACATTTTTGTGCTGAGATATAAAAGTAGATCTAATTTAATTGAAGCGGTGTGGCATCCCTGGTTGTGCGAAGAGATTGAGAAGTATTAGTGAAATTTGAATTCAGCCGTGTATGTAATGTGCTCGACGCTTTGTGGTTATCTCTTTTATAATGCTTACCAGGCATGGAAAAGTCGATGCAATTGTATCAAGTTCGATGGGTTTGCTTGTGTACAAAAATTCGATACAATTTTTCAATCTGATTCTTATAAATTCTTTTGCAATCTAAGATTAAAAAAAAAAAGAAATCGGAAGTATTTAAAAACGACAGATCTATTTGTTCAAGTTTTAATTTAGTTTCAGATTTCTTGAACCAAAATAAATGTTACAATTTGAGTGTTCTGTAACTTTTATAACTGGCGACAAATTATTTGAAAAATAAAAATAAAAGAATTTTTTTTCCAGATCATAATTTTTTAATTCATAAATACTGAATTTGAAAGAAATTTTGCTTTATTTATGGAAAGAAAATGGATTTAAGAGACACTGAAAAACGTTTGTCGGCAGTTATAAAGTTACAGAACCAGGGCCCTGTTTGTTTTTTTTTTTTTTTAATATTTATAAAACTGATCAATTTGTTCTATTGTCGACATTCATCAGTAAATATTTTAAATGCTGTTCAAATTAGAGAAAGTCGAAATGCAGAACACTCTGAATTCACTCTGTTACTTAAATTTTAGAAAAAAAAAATGAAAACTATTTCAAAGTAAAGCATTAAGTCGGAAGATCTGCAGACTTTTTTTTATAAAGTGTATAAAGTGTTGTTTAAATTTCATGAAATTCAAAGAACATACATTAGTCTTTATGTTGGAAATGTATTAACACTTTCAATGTTGTTGTAATTACCGAATATTTAAGTTTGTAAAACTTATTTTAAGTTCAAAACTGAGCCATCCATACCTGAACACCAAAATTGTTCTTTTATATTTGGGCCCCATGATTTTGCATTTTTTTTAAATTTTTTGAATACTTGTAATTTTTTGTGAATTTGTGCTTTTTCCCATATTAATTTTACCGAAATTAAATAAAAATTACTCTTTTACCCAGAAAATAATGAAATGTATATGCAAAATTTAAGAGTTTTTGCAAACATTTTGAGTAGATTTTATATTCATTGTTCGTGTGAAAAATATAATTCAATACAATACTGAAATAATAATGAAATTTTCAGTACAAAAAAATATCATTTGCCATCCCTGATGCTAACTCATTCTCATTGTATAAATCTATAAATGGAAATATAAGCCATTTTGTGGTATCATCTCTAAGAAGTAAGAAGTGTGTTCTGTTGCGACGCGATCAATTTTTTAATCGAAAAACATAAAATTAAACTTTTAAACAAAAGAAATATAAAAAATAAAAGTAAAAGAAAGACGAAAAACTATAAAACTATAAAAGAAATACGAACAACTACAAAAAAAACAAAATTAAACAAACTATAAAGGTAAGCGTTTCATTTAATTTCTTTTTTTTTTCCAGGAAAACCAAATTTGAAGAAAAAACATTAAAAATATAACTTTTTTTCTTCAAATTTGTTTTTTCTGGAAACAAAAATAATGTGCGATTAATTCATCGACTTCTGAACAAGCGCGTGCTCGGCTATTTTCACATATATATAACAT